>NC_057361.1:77252359-77556859 GCF_016509475.1 Prionailurus bengalensis | reverse complement strand
AAATAAAGCCTAAAGCCAGCAAAAGAAAGGAAATAACATATTAGAGCAGAAATAAGTGATATAGAAACAACAACAACAAAAAATCAGTGGAACAGATCAATGAAACCAGGAGCTGGTTCTTTGAAAAAATTAATAAAATTGATAACCCCCTGGCCATACTTATCAAAAAAAAAAAAAAAAACAAAAAACAAAGGACCCAAATAAAATAATAAATGAAAGAGGAGATATCACAACAAATACCACAGAAATACAAACAATTATAAGAGAATATTATAAAAATTATATGCCAACAAATTGGGCAATCTGGAAGAAATGGATGAATTCCTAGATACATTTAATCACAAAATCTGAAACAGAAAGAAATAGAAAATTTGAACGGACCAGTAACCAGTAAAGAAATTGAATCAGTAATCAAAAATCTCCCAACAAACAAATGTTCGGGCCAGGTAGCTTCAAAGTGGAATTCTACCAGATATTGAAAGAAGAGTTAATGCCTACTCTAAAATTGTCAAAAAAATAGAAATGGAGGGAAAATTTCCAAGGTCATTCTATGAGGGCAGCATTACCTTGATTCCAAAAGCAGACAAACACCACTAAAAATGAAAATTACAGGTAAAATATCCCTGAGGAACTTAGATAAAAAATTCTCAACAAGATACCAGCAATTCAAATCCAACAGTATATTAAGGAATTATTCACCATCATCAAGCGGGATTTATTCCTGGGCTGCAGGGGTAGTTCCATATTTGCAAATCAATGAAAGTGATAAAACACATTAATAAAAGAAAGGATACAAACTATATGATCCTCTCAATAGATGTAAATAAAGCATTTGACAAAGTACAGCATTCATTCTTCATAAAAAACCTCAACAAAGTTGGAATAGAGTGAATATACCTCAACATCATAAAGGCCATATACAAAAGACCCGTGTCTAATATCTACTGAGAACTTTTTCTCTAAGGTCTGGAACAAGACAGGGATGTCCACTCTCATCATTGTTATTTGACATAGTACTGTAAGTCCTAGCCTCAGCAATCAGAAAACAAAAGGAAGTAAATGAATCCAATTCAGCAAGGAAGATGTCAAAATTTCACTATTTACAGACCACATGATACTCTATGTAGAACACCTGAAAGACTCCATCAAAAATTTTCTAGAACTGATAAACAAATTCAGGATAGTCGAAGGATATAAAATCAACATAGAGAAATCTGTTGCATTTCTATACACCAATAATGAAGAGGCAGAAAGAGAAATCAAGGAACCAATCTCATTTATAACTGCACCAAAAACCGTAAGATACGTAGGAATAAACCTAACCAAAGAAGTAAAAAGAAAAAAATTATACTCTGAAAACTATAAAACACCTACATTATGAAAGAACTTGAAGATGACAAAAGAAATAGAAAGCTATATATGAAGCTATTATAAAGTTATTGTCATCAAGAGAGTATGATACTGACACAAAAACAGACACATAGATCAGTGGAACAGAATAGAAAAGCCAGAAATGGACCTACAACTATATGGTCAACTAATCTTTGACAAAGAAGGAAAGAATAACCAATGGAATAAAGTCTCTTCAACAAATGGTTTTGGGAAAACGGGACAGCAACATGCAGAATAATGAAACTACACTACTTTCTTATACCATATACAAAAATAAATTCAAAATGGATTAAATACCTAAATGTGAGACAGGAAACCACCAAAATCCTAGAGGAGAACACAGGCAGCAAACTTTTTGACCTCACTCAGAGCAAATTCTTACTAGATATGTCTCCAGATGCAAAGGAAACAAAAGCAAAAATAAACTATTGGGGCTTCATCAAGATAAAAAGCTTCTATACAGTAAAGGAAACCATCAAAACAATAAATAAATAAAAGGCAGCCTACAGAATGGGAGAAGATATCTGCAAATGACATATCTGACAAAAGGTTAGTGTCCAAAATCTATAAAGTACTTATCAAAATCAACACCCAAAAAAACAAGTAATCCTGTGAAAAATGGGCAGAAGATATGAATAGACACTTGTCCAAAGAAGACATGAATAGATACTTGTCCAAAGAAGACACCAAGATGGTTGACAGAAAAGATGTTCCACATCTCTCATCATCAGGGAGATACAAATCAAAACCATGAGGAGATACCACCTCACACCTCCTAGAATGTCTAAGATTAACAACACAAGAAACAACAGGTGTTGGTGAGAATGCAGAGAAAGGGGAACCCTCTTGCACTGCTGGTGGGAATACAAACTTGGTGCAACAACTCTGGAAAACAGTATGGAGGTTCCTCAAAAATTTTAAACTTAGAATTACCCTAAAATCCAGCAATTGAAATATGAGGTATTTACCCAAAGGATACAAAAACGTTGATTTGAAGGGGGGCATGCACCCCCAATGTCTATAGCAGCACTATCAACAATAGTCAAATTATGGAAAGAGCCTAAATGTCCATCGACTGATGAATGGATAAAGAAGAGGTGTTATATATATACAATGGAAGATTACTCAGCCATCAAAAAGAATGAAATATTACCATTTGCAATGACATGGATAGAGCTAGAGTGCATTATGCTAAGCAAAATCAGTCAGAGAAAGATAAATACCATATGATTTCACTCATATGGAACTTAAGAAACAAACCAGATGAACATATGGGAGGGGGGAAAAGAGAGAGCAAAACAAACCATGAGAAACTCTTAAAAATAGAGAATAAACTGAGGGTTGATGGAGGGAGGTGGGTGGCAATGAGCTAGGTGAGTCATGGGTAATGTTGAGGGCCCTTGCTATGATGAGGACTAGGTGCTGAGCACTAGGTGTAAGTGATGAATCACTGAATTCTACTCCTGAAACTAATATTGCACTGTATGTTAACCTACTAGAATTTAAATAAAAATGTGAGGAAAAAAGAAATCATCACTCTAAACTTAAGAGCAATATGACAGCAATGGAAGCTAAGAGGTAATGAGTTACTTTTTTATCCTATTATGGTCCTATCATTACATGTTTTGCATAAAGGAAAAGAGTTGTTGAAGAAAGCTATCTAAACTTCTTGGGTCCAACAAATGTGAAATTTAAGTCATTTCAGATGCAAGTGTCATGCTTTGACTATGATAATTCATTCCACATGGAGTGGATATAACATATACATATATTTTTATTTTGAATATGTACTTTACACCTATTGTTTCACATGCCTATAATTTAAAAGATCCACCATTTATTCATTTCCTAAGCATTTATATGCAAGTTATTAAAATGTCCTAACTAAAACTTGACGTTAGTTTAGAATAATCTAAGTCAAGCCATCATGTTTTTTAAAACTGCCAAACTCCTTAAGTAATAAGTAATTATGTTTTGACATTACAACTAATGCCTTGTGGGAAAAGGCTCTACAGGAAATCTCACTACTATGAATTTATCTAGTTGCTACCCTGATTACAGTTATTTAGTATCCTGGGAATCTGTGAGAGTTGACAATGCGAGTCAATAAGAATTTAAAACTAAGGGTTCTACAACTAATTTTACAGATGAGGGGATTGATAGCCAGAGAATTCAAATGATTTTTTAAATGCCACTCAACTTATTGGTAAATCATGTACTATATCTCCCAATTTCTAGTACTGTTTTTGTTCTATTATTTCTTTGTTTCTCTCAATTGAATAAAGAGATTCATCTTGATTTGTAGAGATGCAAGGTTCATTAGTGCTGTCTTGTTAAGAGACTAGAATCTGCACAAATCTGTTGCAAAACAGTAAGGGTACAAAAGTTGTGAAATTCTGTATTAATGCTGATAGAAATCTTTCTGAAAGAGACTTCCAGGAACAGAACAATTAGTATAGTCTATACAGCAGTCTTATGTCAACTAGCAAGTATCTTTTACACATGTCAGATGTTATTTCCTGTTAACATGTGTGCATAATATATACATATATAATCATATATAATCCCATATGTTTAAGAAAGACTACAGATTAAAGAATCTTATAGCATTAGTTATTAATAGCTATACATTTATATTATAGTAATAGCTACACATTTGTGCAGTTTTTGGTTACTGTTATAATTATTTCTATTAAATATCTTGAGATTATCAAAAACACCATCTAAAGAGAATTATACAATTAATTAATTAGTGGTATTTTACTTATAGGAATATAGAGCAAATCTAATACAGTAACAAAAGAGTTTATAGAAAAAATAACTATAACTTCATAACCTGTACAAAGATTACTGTTACAAAAAAACCCTTGTCTAGAATTTGTAAAGTCCCTCATATTGCAACTGCTATACATATACAAAAAAACCTTCCTATCTTCCTAAAATGTCTTTTATGTATATTAATTCACTGACATTAATTGAACAAAGAAGAGAAATCTTCACCATTGCAAACAAGTTCTTTTTTGCTGGTTCTTAGCACACAAGTCAAACCATACTTTTGGATTTTCCTTTTCAATGGAATAAAATTCTGTAAAAATTGGTATTCAACACATAGCATTTAACCATAAAAGAAAAAATATATATATAATTTGGGAACAGATTTATGTTTCCATAATTGTAAAAAACTACCAGTAAATATTTTGTGAAGCAAAGTATATTTTTAAATATATTTCAATGAGGCTTATTATGATTTGCACCATAAAGACCCTTTGACAACTGAATAAGCACCTACTATTTTGTCAGTTTCATACTTCCATATACTGTTGGGCAAGTTCTCACCTTTTGTCACAGGCAGAAATAAATACTACTTACCTTATTATTCATGAATGCTTTGAGGCACTGAATAAGTTTATACTGATTCTTCTTGTCTATGTTTTCTTGCCTGAATAAAGGGGAAATAAACAGGTTACAGTGTGCTCAAAAATTTCCGCTTTGGTGATTTTTTTTTCATGTTTATTCTTACTGTTTCTTGTCCAGAAGCTTTTCCAGCACATCCAATAAGAGTCCGAGACCTTCATGGCTAAAGTTGTTAACCCAGCTACAAAATGATCAAAAAAAGTGTATAAATAATTTATATATTTAAAACATTAAATATCCAAAATGAAATTTTGATTTTTAAATCTGATAATCCTGTCTTTATAACACTTGTCATTTTTTTTCTACTTCCATTGCTATAAGTATTGACTCTATGAAGATGATTCAGAGATCTTTACCTCAATGCCAGACTTCTCTTCACATTTTAGAAGCCTATTCCACAGTAATGCCTTGGTTGTTTCACCAGCATCAGATACTGAAGTCGGCATATATAAGCCAAATTGATCTTCCCCTGTATCTCTGTTACCCTAAATCAACTCTTCTTCCACTCTTCCATACTCTGTTAATAACACTGCTATTCTTTGAATCCTTCAAACTTGAAATACTGGCATAATTTTTTGATCTCCATCTCTTTCACCTTTGTATTTATTCTTTTCATTCATTCCACAAATATTTATTGAGTACCTACTAAGCACCAGGCATGTTCTGGGTGATAGAGATATAACAGGCAAGAAAACTAAGCCTTTACCCTCATGTAGCTTACTATCAAAAAAGAAGGAGACATGATAAACAGATAAACAAGTATATAATAAAATGTCAGTAGTTTGGAGCTATGAAGAAAAATCAACTTTAGTAAAAGGAATAATGAATGCCAGGATGTGATTTATTTTTAAATATTTTTTAATGTTTTTATTTATTTTTGAGAGACACAGAATGCAAATGTTTCATATGCACTGCCATCAAGCTATAAAGCATTTATTTATTTATTTATATTTAAATTTTAATATTTATTTCTCTTGGAGAGAGAGAGACTGAGTATGAGCGGGGGAGGGGCAGAGAGAGAGGGAGACACAGAATCTGAAACAGGCTCCAGGCTCTGAGCTGTCAGCACAGAGCCTGCGTGGGACTTGAACCCACAAACCGTGAGATCATGACCTAAGCCAAAGTCGGATGCTTAACTGACTGAGCCACCCAGGCACCCCAGGATGTGATTTTTTTAATGTGTTGTCAGGGAAAGATTGTTTGATTAGGTGGCATTTGAGCAGAGTCTTCAAAGAAGTGAGGACTTTCACAGTAGAAGGATGAAGGACAAATCAAGTCCTGAGGAGGTAGCTAGTATGCTTTGAGTATTCCAGTAATTGTGAGGAGACCCGTGTGGCTGCAGCTGAATAAGAAGTCTTGGAAGAATGGCAGCAAATGAAGTCCCATGTGTGGTAAAAGGCTGGAAAACTGATCATGTACAGCTTGGTTTGACTTTCTGTCATCCAGTCATGAATATGCTACTTGTAGAATGACTCCCACATATTTCCCCTCCCCTCCTTTTCATTGTGTCTGATAACATTCTAGTTTAGCCTAGTTACCTTTTCTTTAATGTGACAGGAGTCTCCCAACTAGGGTCTCTGCAGCATCATTCTTTTATTCAGTTTACAAAATGCAAGATTATTTTTTTTTTACATCTTAACTATTTTATTTTTATTTTTTGTTTAATTTTTTTTATGAAATTTATTGACAAATTGGTTTCCATACAACACCCAGTGCTCATCCCAAAAGGTGCCCTCCTCAATACCCATCACCCACCCTCTCCTCCCTCCCACCCCCCATCAACCCTCATTTTGTTCTCACTTTTTAACAGTCTCTTGTGCTTTGGCTCTCTCCCATTCTAACCTCTTTTTTTTTTTTTCCTTCCCCTCCCCCATGGGTTCCTGTTCAGTTTCTCAGGATCCACATAAGAGTGAAACCATATGGTATCTGTCTTTCTCTGTATGGCTTATTTCACTTAGCATCACACTCTCCAGTTCCATCCACGTTGCTACAAAAGGCCGTATTTCATTTTTTCTCATTGCCACGTAGTACTCCATTGTGTATATAAACCACAATTTCTTTATCCATTCATCAGTTGATGGACATTTAGGCTCTTTCCATAATTTGGCTATTGTTGAGAGTGCTGCTATGAACATTGGGGTACAAGTGGCCCTATGCATCAGTGCTCCTGTATCCCTTGGATAAATTCCTAGCAGTGCTATTGCTGGGTCATAGGGTAGGTCTATTTTTAATTTTCTGAGGAACCTCCACACTGCTTTCCAGAGCGGCTGCACCAATTTGCATTCCCACCAACAGTGCAAGAGGGTTCCCGTTTCTCCACATCCTCTCCAGCATCTATAGTCTCCTGATTTGTTCATTTTGGCCACTCTGACTGGCGTGAGGTGATACCTGAGTGTGGTTTTGATTTGTATTTCCCTGATAAGGAGCGACGCTGAACATCTTTTCATGTGCCTGTTGGCCATCCGGATGTCTTCTTTAGAGAAGTGTCTATTCATGTTTTCTGCCCATTTCTTCACTGGGTTATTTGCTTTTCGGGTGTGGAGTTTGGTGAGCTCTTTATAGATTTTGGATACTAGCCCTTTGTCTGATATGTCATTTGCGAATATCTTTTCCCATTCCGTTGGTTGCCTTTTAGTTTTGTTGGTTGTTTCCTTTGTTGTGCAGAAGCTTTTTATCTTCATAAGGACCCAATAGTTCATTTTTGCTGTTAATTCCCTTGCCTTTGGGGATGTGTCGAGTAAGAAATTGCTACGGCTGAGGTCAGAGAGGTCTTTTCCTGCTTTCTCCTCTAGGGTTTTGATGGTTTCCTGCCTCACATTTAGGTCCTTTATCCATTTTGAGTTTATTTTTGTGAATGGTGTGAGAAAGTGGTCTAGTTTCAACCTTCTGCATGTTGCTGTCCAGTTCTCCCAGCACCATTTGTTAAAGAGGCTGTCTTTTTTCCATTGGATGTTCTTTCCTGCTTTGTCAAAGATGAGTTGGCCATACGTTTCTGGGTCTAGTTCTGGGGTTTCTATTCTATTCCATTGGTCTATGTGTCTGTTTTTGTGCCAACAAAATGCAAGATTAGATTGCACTTAATCAGCAGTCATATGTCCAAAAATTTCCTCTGTACTACCCAACACATTTCAAGTCCCTTGACCCAATATTCTGATCTAGCCTCAAATATTCAGAACCAATCACATCCACAATGTATATGGAAGTTCATTTTAAACAAATTGTTTTAATTTCCATAGTGAAAATGAGAAAAAATCAATATGGTATTGTAATGATAATTGGCAGCAAGCTACTGTTCATTTGAGGCATGTAATCAATCAGTACAATGAGCCATTTTCTCTAAAGACTCTCCCTAATCAGTGGGGTGGTGGTGGAAAAATAAAATGACATCAGCTCTAAGAATAATATATCAGCAGATATTACAGCACAATATACTCTTACAGAAAACTTAAAGTAATAGAAATTCTGAACAAATTTATACACCCAGCCCTTGGTATCTCCTTTGGCATTTAGGAAGATAAAATAATCTATGATTTCCTTAAATTTAATACTTATAAATTGCTTTTCGAGATTCTAAATTTTACTCATTTTCTTTTCACACCCAGTAATTCTAAAATTATTGGTTACTTTTTTCTTGGATTAGGAAAGTGTTTGGTATAAGAACATTACTTATATCTGGTCACTTAACATCAGTCACCCACACATCCCAGACTTCTTCAAATTGTGCGGTTTATGGTACTTTGGTTTAACTCAGTGGAAATTACTATTGGTCTGAAAAAAATAGTATACTCATGAAACCTAAGTGTGAGGATGCAGGGCCTATTTATTAAAAACTAGGCAGTGAAAAGTCTTAACAGAATATTTTAGGCCAATGGGCAGTGGAGGCCTAGTTAGAATATTCAAGACTTTTAAAGTAGACAGAATAGGAGTCCAAAAGGAGCCTGATACTAGAGGGATAAAATAATTATGTAGCATGATGACACTCGACAGGTTAAAAGGAAGGGAATGCAGCTAAACATATCTTTTTTTTTTTTCTTTTTCTCTTACCAGCATCATTGCTCTTTCAGGCACTAAATACTTTGTGGCCTTTAGCCAAATGCTGTTTTTTCTTTTTCTTTCTCTCTTTATCTCCCTCTCTCTATAAATATATTGATTTTAGCAAATACAAAAGTGGCCATGAAATGATGAAGCAGTTTAAAAACAAAATGTTGGCTACTCTACATCGGCAAGAATGCTGATACTACTACACCTGAAGTAACTATAAATCAGTGGTTCTCAAGGTACGTGCCCCAAACCAGCAGCAGCAGCATCAACATCAGCTGGGAACTTGTCAAAAATACAAATCTGTGGGCCCCACCCCAGACCCACCAAATCAGTAACTCTGGGGATGGGGCCCAGCAATCCGTGTTTTAACTAAACCTCTAGGTGATTCTGATGCTCAATTTTGAGAACCACTAACATAGAACACTGCCTTTCTCAAGCAAGACTCAGGCTCAAAATTCAAGATTGCTTTATACACCCCCTCAACCATACCGTGAATTCCCACTGCCCCAGGACAGAGATTCAGTCCAAGCAAGTACATTTGGTACATTTTTCACAGTATGTAAATTTCAGCTCTGAGTTACTCCATACTAATTGGAATATCTAGAGGTATAAATATACAGTTGATGACTCTATTTAAAATCTGCCTCAGAGATTGCAAATAAAGACAGATACATACATAAATTTTCAGTAGTATCTCAGTCCTGAGATAAGAAATTGTAATTTATCACAGACACTGTATTTATAAAAGAAACATAGAAGCAGCAGAGGATAATGAAGAACCAAACAGAATAAAAAATGGGGAAAGAGAATGATCTCTTATAATTCCCATAACCACTCTGAAACATAAGGTTTTTTCCCTTTCTTTTTTACTGAAGATTTACATACAATAAAATAAATCATTTTGACAAATGCATAATCATGCAACCTCCAATACAAAAAAGATACACAACATCTTCATCACTCCAAAATACTCCATTATTCCTTTTCAAAGCCAATCCCTTTTCCAAACTCCCAGCCCCCTGGAAACACGTATCTGCTATGTAACCCTAGTTTTGCTTTTTCTACAATGTCATTAGAAATGGAATTATAAAGTATGCAGGTTTTGTGTCTGGCTTTTCTCATTTATCATAAATATTATGATATTCAACCATTTTGTTGCATTTATCAGTGGTCCATCCCTTCTTATTGTATGGATATACCGTTGTTTTTTAATCTATTAATCAGTTGATGAGTACATTGGTTATTTCCAGGCTTTCATGATTATGAATAAAACCTCTATAAATATCCATAATTTTTCTTGGGAAAGTAATTGGGGTAGAATTGCTGGGTCTCATGGTAAGTATATGTTACACTTTTCAAGAAACTGCTTTCCAAAGTGGCTATCCTATTTGGCATTCCTTCAGCAAAGTGTCACAGCTCCATTTGCTCAGAATCCTTCCCAACTTTTCACACTGTCAAATATTTTTAAACTTTAGCCATTCTGAAACTTGTTTTCAGATAAAATGAGAAGCAAAGTAGTTAAGTAACTTTCCAAACATCACTCAACAAGTATCAGTTCTAGGGCTCACACCCAGGTCTAACTCCAAAGCCCATGTTTATTTCAATCATGCCATTAGAAATTACTAACAGGAACAGAAGATAATTTTCTATAACAACATCTGCATTGAGCTTATGTCTATACGTGTGTGTGTGTGTGTGTGTGTGTGTGTACACACGTGTGTACACAGCTTATATCTATATCTATATGTATATATCTCATATCTATATTATATCTATGTCTAGACACACAAACATGTGCTTTGCTTTATTTAACAGCTTACTTCATTCATTTAGGTGTTATAAGTACTTTTCAGACCATGCTTTTATTGTCTTTTAAAGTCCTAAGCTTTATAAGAAATCTACTAAATATTGTTAAGGAAAGATATCTGGAGAACCCAACTAAAACTTCCAATTAAGATTTAGGTAAGGCAGCTCATTGAAAAGAATAGGGCCAGAATGTAGCTTACACTTTTTTTCCCCCTTTGGATAAGCTATATAGTTTACAGTCTTTTCAGGTATTAATATATTGGTTATTTTATGCTATTAAGTCACCTAAGTCAAAGAGTTGTCTTGACATACTGTACATCTAAGTTGATGTTTGTGGCCACTACCTGCAAGGGTACCAGGTGGAACAAATAAACCACCAAACAAAAACAAAAGAAAGATCAGTCAGAAAGATTCATTTATAAGTAAGCAAGAGGCCAGGATTAGATCTGAAGACTGAAAAAGAAACCAGGATGTTTACCTAGGGAGCAAGAGAATAAACGCACAATAGGGCAGTATCTTCTGAACTTACGTATAAAAGGCTTGGCTATATCCATCAGGGAGTCCAGCATCTGGTTCTTTGCTCAAGAAGTGAAAAATTAAAAACCTTTCCCCAAGTTTAAGATCCCCCGTTCAAAGATCAGGAAAATATCCCACCATCCATCAATGGAATATTCTGAGATCACATGGTGGCATGTTTAAACGCGTCAGTTTTAGAAAAAGACAGATGTAGGGTCCAATCCCATCTCTACCATATTTTAGTTGTGTTATTTATGATTACTTAAACTTTCTGAACTTGTTTTCTCATCCTCAAAATGGCGATGAAAATAGTACCTATACCCCATGCGGTCTTTGTGATTATTAAATGAAATAATATATGTGAAACAGCATAGTGAAGCCTGTATTGAACTTTTGAAAATGTTAAAAACCAAAAACCTGATTGCTCTTTAAATTTTCTAGTCCAAATTACAGTATGAATTTTAGGCATAAATTAAAGACTCCTTTAAAATAATATAAACAGTTAATAACATTCCATCATTCATTTACTGAAAAGCACTTTAATTAGTATGAAATATGCAGAGGAATCTAAACATACATTAGCCTTGTACTACTGATTGATTTTTTAAAAAGATTTCATAATTTAAATATTTGATACTCCTATATCTCATATGTTTAATTTGTTACTATCAACTTTGAATATATTTATTTCTCATTATATTTAATGCTGGCTAATTCTCATTAAATAACATTGAATTACAAGGGGAAAGGAAGTGTAGAGTGAATCTATTTATACATCATGCATAATTTTGACAAATAATATCAAAATATATTAAGGTTTTTTAATGCTTATTTAGACACACACACACACACACACACACACACACACACACAGTGAATGGGGGGAGGGGCAGAGAAAGATAATGTCAAGCAGGCTCCAGAGAGGCTAAACTCATAAAGTGTGAGATCATGACCTGAGCCGAAATCAAAAGTCTGATGTTTAACCAACAGGTACCCAGGCCCCCCAAAATAGATTAAGGTTTTAAAACAAATCTATCCCAAGCCTTCACAACTTCTGAGGTCCTTGTTTTTTGTTGTTTTGTTTTTATTTATTTATTTTTTTTGACAGAGAGAGAGAGAGAGAGAGAGAGAGAGAGAGAGCATGAGCGGGGGAGGGGCAGAAAGCGAGGAAGACACGGAAGTCAAAGCATACTCCAGGCTCTGAGCTGTCAGCACAGAGCTCCACTCGGGGCTGGCACTCACAGACCAGGAGATCATGACCTGAGCCGAATTTGGAGGTTCAAGGGATTGAGCCACCCAGGCGCCCCATCTGAGGCCCTTGTTTTGAAAGGTCCCACTTATACTAATCAGCATGATCTAAGGTAAAAAAAAAAAAAAAAATTCAACAAAAACACCAGAGCATTCCAAGAGAAAGCAAAGTTTTCCCCTTTTCTAGCTCTCCAAGTCAAAACAAAGGAAGGGAAACTCTATAAATGTACCTATAGAACATATACATACATGTCAAAGAAAACCCTTCACAGTCTCCCAAAACTTCAACTTTTCATATATAGAGATTCAGACTCTGAATTTAGTTACATTTAGTTACAGTTCATGTAAATAATAACTTCAAAGATTCTGTGGATGGGTGAGTTCAGTAAACTCTACACAACACAGACATAATAGGAAATAGTGACTGCACGTACATTTATGACTAGATTGTGCATATTCATGCCTATATTTCAAAAGGGTTAAAGCTAAAATTAGAAGATTCTATCCTGAGCCCCCTAAGCTGTAAAGGGAATTGGTCTCATGTGCAGGAGTCCAATATTAGTCATGTCATCCCTTTACCAGTGTTTGTGCAGTGCTAAAGACTAATATAGAGGGTTATGTGTTTTGTACAAAGCATTTTATTTCTAACGGTGTCCTATTCCCACGTGTAATATTATACTACAACCCAAATCACTGCAAAATCACATAAAATGAATGATAGCTTAGAGTTTCTTGGGGGAATTCAGAACATTTACAAAATTATAAGAGATGAAACAACTAATTCAAAGGGTTGAGGAGTCATTAAAAATGACTGTAAATGGTGTTTACATATTTTACTACCAGGAAACATTTCATTTTAATATCAGTGTTTCCAATGTAATATTTTTTGAATACAATTAAAAACAAACCTTGCTATATGCACTTATGAGGAAGAAACAGAAACCTAGGTGATTAAAACCAATGTACTACTCGACACAAACAGTATCATACATTCAGTACATGAATCATTAACCTCCAAACATGAAAAAGCATTTTCAACATTTTTAAGACATTTGTTCAGCTAAATCAACTTCATACACAATTCTACTATCAATATATACATCTAGTAAAAAATAAAATGGCAAAAACAAAACCAATGTGGATTTGTAGATGTTACGACTGTGTTGGTCTTAATTCAGTAAAAACATATATATCCACTCAGGTTTGTCTACAGGAAAGTAAATAAAATAGACTTGAGCATTTGAATATCCTTGGAAATATTCAACATGGCAGATTGGTGCATGAACAATCTCTGCCAAATTGAAAGCATCTATTAGATAACAATACTTCCATTTCCACACATTTGTGTATATAACTCTGAAGCATATCATTCACTGACTGTTTATTTCACCTGATTCATAGAAAGGTTGAATATGTCGGGGCGCCTGGGTGGCTCAGTCGGTTAAGCATCCGACTTCGGCTCAGGTCGTGATCTCGCGGTCCGTGAGTTCAAGCCCCCCGTCAGGCTCTGTGCTGACTGCTCAGAGCCTGGAGCCTGTTTCGGATTCTGTGTCTCCCTCTCTCTCTGACCCTCCCCCCTTCATGCTCTGTCTCTCTCTGTCTGAAAAATAAATAAACGTTAAAAAAAATTAAAAAAAAAAGAAAGGTTGAATATGTCAACCTTTATGTATAGTGTTGAGCTAGATCACAATTTCCTTAGAAAACACCAAAAAAAGACATTCCATCTTTCTCTATACACTCTGTTATTCACTTAAAAGTGTTTTTTATCTGGTTGCATTTATTCTCCCTATCAGGTCTCACTAGAAACATCCTGCTGTTTCATAGTACTCACACATTTCTTAAGAGTTTCTCACAAAAGATGAAATGTTCACTCTTTCTAGTTGCTTAAATTATATAAAAACAAACTTCTTACATATTTACAAAAAATTGTACATGTCTGAGTTACATACAAAAATCTCCTGAGGGAAAATAAAAATTTTCTCAAAGGATAAAAAGTTGTTTATTCATTAAAATCAATATCGTAAAATCTCAAAATTACTTTGGAGATAGTAAAACGGCTTAAGTCCAAATCTGTTAAAATGACCAAGAGGGGGCGCCTGGTTGAGCATCCAACTTCAGCTCAGGTCATGATCTTGCGATCTGTGAGTTCAAACACTGTGTTGGGGTCTGTGCTGACAGCTCAGAGCCTGGAGCCTCTTCACATTCTGTGTCTTTCTCTCTCTGCCCTTCCCCTGCTCACACTCTGTCTCTCTCTGTCTCTCAAAAATAAATAAACATTTAAAAAAATTAAAATGACCAAGAGGTTATAGAACAAAGAATATTTTCCTCCCCATCCCCCTTTAAAAATTACTGTTAGAAACATAAGAGATCTTCATATCCCACAGTAAGAATAAAACCAAAATTTGCAAAATAAATGTAAATGAAAATTGAAATTGAGTTTTCAATCAAAGAGACTCAAGAGGAAATAACATTGAAAATATTCAAGTGAAAGCTAGTAATATTTTCAATTCTCTTCATATGTTTGAAATTGTGAATATAATTATGCTAGGACACTTACTAAAATCGCCTTCTTAGTAATATCACCAAACTTATAATAAAATGTTAACTTCCACAAGGAAAATGTATTGGTTTATTTTCCCTAAGCTAAGTAATACAGTTAAAATTCTATCATGCACTCCATAGGACATCCAATTTATTTTAGTTTAGTGGAATTTTGTTAAAATGAACTTACACCAGGAAATCACATTCCTAATCTTTAAACCTTGAAAATTAAACAGAGTTGACATCAAGTTTATCTGCTGTGAATCTAGTAAGAAGTTCTTTGAATGCAAGGAAGATAATAGACATTAGCACACACCACCTGTACATTTCCTTTTTGGTCCATTCTCCAATTTGCATGTTATACTGTCTGAGTATGGTGGGCGACAGAAAGGTTAAATTAATTTTCTTTCATGGTAACAGGGATAAGGAGAGTGGAAGGGTAATTACTATTTGATGACGGAACAACAGGAATATTACAGTCCTTCTCACCAATCAGCTGCAGTTCCCAAAACACGGAATTAGAGACTCATTATAGAGTGTGATAGCTATGTAGAAAAAGATCAAAGAAATTTAATGTTCATGAATATTTTTTCTTGCACAAGATAACTGAAACCACACTAAAAACCACCATTTCTTTGGGTCCTCATTGTGGATGTCAAAAAAAAAAAAACTAACCAAGTTCAAATATTGTCTCATAATGTGATCTTTAATGGTCACCACTCTAGAATATTCTTACTTTTACATAATAATTTAAAATTCCTTTCCTATAAAACTGAAAAAGATAATATGAACATTATGTGTGCATCTGTTCACATACATGCCCTCATTAACCATGGTTAAATATCTTAATATATCTGGGATATATTTATATAAGTTTATATATTTATATAAATATATAAGTTTATATATTTATATAAATATATAAATTTATATATTTATAAAAGTTTAGCATTATGCTTATATATAGCTCCACAGTATATGTCCAGAATAGTGCTTATATCTCCAAAGTACTATTTGATAATTCATATTTATCTAGATCCCTCATATCAAATTGTTCAGAAATCCCCAACCACATTTGAAAAATCAATATGCATATATAATTTGTTCTTGCCAATTAAAATTAACTCCTATGTAGCTGTCTGTTCTTAACTTTCATTACTCTAATTTTCCAGATCATTTGAAAGAATTGAGAAATGCATTAAGGTAAATGTTTGCATCAAACTATTGTTACCAGCAATTTTTTTTTTTAATTTGAGAGAGCAAGTGTGAGTGGGGGATAAGGGCAGAGGGAGACAGAAAATCTTAAGTAGGCTCCATGCTCAGTGCAGAGCCCGACACAGAGCTAGACCCCACGACCCTGGGATCCTGACCTGAGCCAAACTCAAGAGTTGGACCTTCAACCAACTGAGCCAACCAAGTGCCCCGAACTATTAACACCAAATTTTGAAACATGATTTCAATATGTAAAACCATTATTATAACTTATAAACAATTCAAAAAATAGCAGAAACCAAAATTAATAAAAAGCACACATAAAACCAACTCTAGCAACACATATCCTGCATTCTATTCATAGGGGAAAGTAATGATGAGCTAGTAAACTGAGAGAGAAGTTGTGGGATTTTTTTGTTCTCTTGTTTTTGTTGTTGTTGTTGTTGTTTTTGTTTTTTGTTTTTTTCATACAAAGTATGCCATAAGGTCAGAGAACACCCCCAGGTCAATGTCCTATTTCACTAACATTGTAAAGGTTTTGTCATTTTCACTGATGCTCATCTCATAATGCTGACTTGAACAATACAAAATTCTTAGGCATTTTCTATATCAAACAAAAATTCATTAACGCTTACTAAATTTTAGTACTGGATCCATTTCAGGGTATTCTTACTCTTTGGAAAATACTAAATGTATACATGGAAATTTACAATAACTCAATTTTTAAAAACTCCATGAAAAACTCTAACTTAATACCAAGGCTTCAAAACGTTTTGATGAATGAATGTTGACTGGACCAATTTAAGAAATGATCTATAGGAACCTCTCTTTGAAGCTCATATCAAGGCTGGTATGGTACCTTGCCCCATAAAAAGCCTAAAGCAGTCCTCAGTACTCAGGTAGTGTCCTCCAAAATATAATTGGACTCAATCTTCATATTCTCAGTAGCACATGCCACAGAACAGACCTATCAAATATATACAGGCTGATTCTTGGTATATAAAGTCTTAAGTTCCATATTCATATGGCAGACCACTAAGCTTACTCACTTGAAGCTGTTTAGTTTTTCAAAGTACATTATAACATTATACTGCCTTCTATAATCTGCTTCATGCATTCCATCTCAAGAGAAGATTTTCAGGTTTAAACTGCCTGATGTGAGAGGCTATACACCTATAGCTTTGCTGACCAGGTGGGAAATCTCCCCAAATTACACCTTAATTATTTAATACCAGTTGAACAGCTGGGATCATAGAGTAAACACTGCTATCTAGAGAACACAAATCTTCATTCAACCAACCACACAAAATACCTGCACTCCAGGTGCTAAGTGGCATCTTAATTGTGAATTCTGAGCTACCTATCTCCTATAAAAAATCTAGCTGAAATGATAGATATTCCTGGGGGAGAGCCTTAGGGATATTTCTCAACTATATCTTGGTAGCAGGTTGGATTACTGGGAAGCTGCATACCAGTATTATTATTGTGGGTCTTTGGAGAAACATTTTGATTTTTTTTTAAACTCAAGACCCAAAAGTAGGAAGTGCACATTCATAGAAATCCTCTGTACTTTATAGAAAACTATCAAAGACTCACTCTACTGTGTTGTTCAATATCCCTCATTTAAAGAAACACAAAATAAAATTTTGAGTTCAGAATTAGAAAGAATCTTTTTTCCTGAAAAAAAAAAAAAAAAACAGATGCACTATCATTGAAAAGATAACAGCTATGTCTCTCAATAGTTTTTTTCCCTCCTTGGCTACAAGGAAAATTGGAACTACTTTATATTCACATTATTACCTGGTATTGTTCTTGGCTTTTTGAAAAATATCATCTTCCCTCTTTGTTTACTTGTTTCTTTTATTTTTACCTTCATCTTAATGGTAGTGAGATACTTGCACCTTTCATGGTAAGTTGCAATTGCTTTAGTAATAGTCCCATAATAATAAGAGATGTATATAAAACTCTAGTATGTGTCCAAGACCTTTAGTTAAATTAATTTGTATAAATCAAAATAATATTTCAAATGACAAATATTTATAAGAATTTTCTTCCCAAGACTATTTTGAATATATAGAAAATACAAAATGCATATAAAATGTTTTAAAATAGGAAGAAGTTAAGTTTCTATTAAGGAATCCAATTAATTAGTGTGCCTAGACTCTGCTGCTAGATTTTATAAACTTTTATAACCACATGTCCAGTAATAATTTCTAATTATTTTAGATAATCATTATATGTACACATTGATTTTGTAATTATAACACATAATTTAAATAAGAAAAATGCATTGCCTTAGTGGACATTCACGTGTCGTATAAAATTCATATGAAATGAATGCCAAGAAGGGCCCTCATTTTGTCCACCTTCATGCTATAGTATTTTCTCCTATGAAAACAATATTCAGAAACTTGAGTCAGTATTTACTGTTATGTTTTTGGTTTTAAAAATATATTTTTATTTTTAGAACTACTTTGCATCTATTATGATATATAAGATTGAATCCACCTTACATTAAAATTGTGTTTTGAAGCTAATATTATATAATTAAAAATCCAATGTCACTTAATGTTTATGGTACCAACTTAGCTAAATGAGCTTGGATATTGTTGCTGTTAATTCAAATTACTGACCAAGATTTTAAAAGAAAGTATAAATATGGACATAATTTTACTGAATTTAGTATTTTCTATTCTATGTAAAATGTACTAGGGTCTTCAAAAAGTGACTTACGCATTTGAAAGTTAAAGTGAACAATCTTAAAATTAGCTATATTAAACAACCCTGTTTAGTAATATTACTCATATACTGGCTTATTATATGTGTTCAGAATTGTAAGCCTTGTTCACATTTCAGCATCATAAAAAATTATCCTCATTATTCCACTCCAATGCAAAATATCACAAGAGTATTGTTCTGTACCTACATTCACAATAAATTTCTAAGTGTTGGCTGTTTTGTCAAGCTTTTAATAACTTTAAATACATACAAGCTGTTTAAGGGTACCTGGGTGGCTCAGTCATTTGAGAGTCCAACTCCTGATTTTAGCTCAGGTCATGATTTCACAGTTGGTTGAGTTCAAGCCCTGCCTCAGGCTCTTCACTGGCAGTGAGGGACCTGCTTGAGATTCTCTCTCTCCCAATCTCTCTTTCTGACCCTCCCCCACTCTCTCTCAATACAAACATTTTTTTAATACAGGCTGTTTAAATAATTATTAACACCCATAATTCAGAAAGTGCTTTCTATTTCTAATTTGCATTGTTGTCAAGAGTCAGCTATTTTCATTATGATTATATGAATAAGTATATTTGTTAGTATGTTTGAAAAATATGTTTAAATCTAAAGGGAAGTTAGAAAATAACATGTAAAAACAAATGGTCCAAAGGTAATGCAAATAACTGCACATTAAGTAAACTCTAAAAGATATTTTACCTGTTTTCACATGCTTGAAAACACTGGCTGAGGAACCTAACATCACAGCAAGTGAATATAGACACTATGCCACCAGTTGGACAGTAACTAAAATTATAAGCAAAAACAGAAAAAACAGTTTCCTAGTGGGGTAAAATACCCCTCAGGCTGTAAGGTAATTTCAGCAACAACTCTGAAAATAATTCTGCACAATCAAAATTCTCTGACACTATTCTTCAAACCAGTATTTGCTATTTTGTCATGTGTTAAAAAAACTCAGTGACAATTATTTATTATTATGCATTCCTTTGGACTTTCATAAAATGTACTGCCAAATACCTGTACATTCTGTAATGAGTTGGGTGGGAATAAAATTGTTCAAACTCACTGGTCATTTCTCAGCAGGCACTCTTTCCTTTCATAAACCTTTTCAAAGGATTAGGATCAAAAATCTGTAATAACAGGGGCACCTGAGTGGCTCAGTTGGTTAAGCATCCGACTTCAGCTCAGGTCATGATCTCACAGTTGGTGAGTTCGAGCCCCGCATCAGGCTCTGTGCTGACAGTTCAGAGCCTGGAGCCTGCTTCGGACTCTGTGTCTTCCCGTTTCTCTCTGCCCCTCCCCCAATCAAGCTTTGTCTCTCTCTCTCTCTCTCTCTCTCTCTCTCTCTCTCTCAAAAATAAACAATAATTTTTTTAAAAAACCTGTAATAACAGATTTCTCATTTTAAAACACACAGACCGTGGTATATGCAAAACCTAATATAATTTGTGATGGCAGACCAGGGTTCATAGGGTGTGAAATAGACATGTAAACATTCAATTTTATTAATTCACTAGGCAACCATAAAAAGACCATGTGTAAAGCACACTGTATTGTGTGTAGCTTATGAATATGGTTCACATCAAACCAAGAGGTTTCATTCCTGTGTGGAGGAAATTAGCTTCACTCCTTTTCTGTAATTATACCTAAAAATGCATGGTCACAAAATAGTGCCAGATTAATGAAAATTCATTCTCAATGCTGAAGAAGCAGAGGCTGTTAATGATGGCAGGTCAATATCCACATCAAATCACATGTCATTGTATATAAATTACACTGTACCACCATCATGAAACAAATAAAAGGGCAAGAGGCCCCTTCCTCAAAGGACTCTAAAATCGAAATGAGAAAAGCAGACATACATGCATGTAACCATTATAGAGCATAAGCACGTGCAGGTAAATGTATACAATAAAAAAAAAATGTTGAAGGAATGCATAGTAATGGAGTGATTTGGGATATGACCAGTTAATGATGGTTTATAAAAGGTAATTTCTTAAATATTTGCCTTTAGCAGAAAATAATACAAGGAAATTATTTTCTTAGAGTCTTTATCATCTGAATGATTAAATAACATGAATTTGACATCTGTGACTCCATTTAATATTTCGAAATGACTATAATTTGAGAATGTTTGTAAATCTACTAGTGTGTGTGTTTATATATTTGCTTTACTAGGGGCTGGGGTGAACAAAAAGAAACCAGTTAAAACTGTGATAAGGAAAGAAATCATCCATAAAAAGACAAATGCCAAGATTCTAACAAACATCAGGTTTGAAAGATAGGTATGTAACAGATTTAGAAACTTCTTTCTTCAATATTTTAAAAGAAATTATAAATACCTGTCTGGAGTTAAACATAATACTTATAAATGCGAGAAAATAATGAAATGCTAAGAAATCTTTTTGTCTTATGGACAACCATTTTTTCTTCAAAATCAATTATAAACATTAATCTAGTTCCAATAACAAAGATAATAGGATTATAACTAAGCAAAAGAGAACACAGAACACAGAAGTGTAGAGTTAGAAGTCTCCAAAATCATTAATACATGGAAAACCTGAGGCCAAAAGAGGTTACTAATTGCACTAAAGTCACAGAGAGTGAGAGATCAAGGACTAGAAATCTAGATACCATGATTGGCATTCTAGTGTGAGTCTATCAACACACTCTCAAAATTTAGTACTACAGAAAAAATTTATTTATAAAGGGAACAAGGCAGGGCACCTGGGTGGCTCAGTAGGATAAGCCTCTGATTTCGGCTCAGGCCATGATCTCATGGTTCATGAGTTTGAGTCCCACATTAGGCTCTGTGCTGAAAGCTCAGATCCTGGAGCCTGCTTTGGATTTTGTGTCTCCCTCCTTCTTTACCCCTCCCATGCTCAAGTTCTGTCTCTCTCTCAAAAATAAATAAACATTTAAAAAAAATTATAAAGGGAACAAGGCCAATGAATTTAACTTCATTAAGGAGATTTCTATAAGTAGTACATTCTACTTTTTCAGATCTTCTAAACTAGCTAAGGTTTTTACCTAGACAGAATTTAGCTAACTTTGTTATTTCAATGCTTTTATGGATAATTTACCTTTGCATAATTTTAGAATAGAATTTTGGAATAGAATCCATCCAGAACCTCAGAATATGACCTTATTTGGATATAGGGTCTTTGTAGATATAATTAAGGTAAGGATGGAGATAACATGGTAGTAGTTAGAGCAGGCCCTAAATCCAGCTAGAGTGTCCCTATAAGAGACACAGAAAAGACACCCAGAGACATAGACAAAGCTACGTAACTACAGAGGCAGAGATTGGGATTATGCTGCCAAAAAACAAGGAATGCCAGAAGCTGGAAGGAGCAAGGAAAAGATCTTCCCCTAGAGCCTTAGGAGGGACCTCTCTGCCAACACCTTGGTATTATCAGACTTCTGACCACCTGGCTTCTACAGAATAAACTTCTGTTGTTTTAAAGTCACCCGGTTTTTGGTAATTGTTATGGATGCCCTAAGAAACTAAAATAATAGTATTAAATAATTCCTGTTAACTTCAAGGTTTCTTTTAGTATTATAAGTTATATAAGACACTATGCATTCAAGGTGATTTATCCATCTATAGACTATTTTTCTTTGTTTGGGTGTAATTATGTCATACAAATTATTCTCATTCTTGGGTTTATTCTTATATTTCGTTTCCTCCTTTTCTGATTTTTTATTGTCATTTAATTGCTTTTCTTTGCTCACTTGTTTCTGTCCAGTAGGAAGACTAAATTAGTTGTTTACTTGTTGGTTTCTGTGAGAGAGATTCTAAAGTAGGGGTGATTAGATAAAATCTTATGTCTGCTGGTGCATTTAAGTCTGGTGGAAATAGAAGATATGGTTTATACTATGTAATGGTTACAGGCATTTTGAAGGAATAACAGGAGACTTTTTTATGAAAAAATATCTGGAAACTCTGGGTTAATAAAATTAAATAAGTTTCTTTCCTGGAGGACCTTAAAAAGCTTTTCTAAAAACAATGTCAATGTTCACTGTGAGTTCCCAAGAAGAGAAAATACTACACTGCACTCCCATAACATATTTAACCATGTGATATAGACACATAGCCCACCACCATCACTTCTGGGGTTCTTTGAGGGACAGGTTGAGGAGAGCATCCCCTTATCAGGAAAAAGAGAGATTTTTGGACCAGAGTCAAATGGTAGATACAAGTCTAAGGAGAGACTGCTGCTTATAAGTAAGAATTGGTAAGAATTCTCAGGACACTCAAAGGAAAAGTAAGGATAATGGTGCTCTTTATTTCCTTCACTTCTCAAAACCCACAAATAAACACACAGGCACACCAGAGGCACTTCCCGGCAGCACTATGTTACTTTTCCTCGTTTACTCAACTTGTAATGCCATAAGGAATAATGCTAAATGCTGAATATACAGGATGATTAAAACATAATCCTGACCTTCTGCAGATCTCCACACAATAACTTTCCTTGTCACCTTACTAAAGTTCGTATAATAGCTGGTGCCTGACAAACTCATATCCCCTTCTTCAGGGAGCATTGCCCACAGTCACCTTCTGAGATAATGGTCCTTGGTTAAGCAATTTATGGCTGATACCAACCTGCCTCCCTCTCCCTTACTACAGGCAAAACTGATGTGATAAGAGAGGGTGGCCTGACCATACTGTGGTTTGGCCTGCAGACTAAGGTGACCTGACATGAAAAGCTTTGCCCAAGCAGAAACAAATGGGGACCAGAGTCACCCCATTAATAATTTGAACTTAGTAATACAGAGATGGCCAGGCAGTTAATATCAGGAAAAGACACACACTCATGGAGAGCCCATGTTAACAGAGCAAATCAAGTTAATGCATCATGAATTTCTGCTGCTTAATTGAAGAAACTCATGACAAAAATAACTAGGTTCTAGGACTACCATGGAAGGTCAAGTAACCTTCCATATCAGCCTCCAGGAGGTACAGCTATACTGCTGCCCCTAGAATTTCTGTGAGATTGTTAGCTCCCTTACTGCAACATGTAACATGGTCTCCCTGCTACCTCCCAAGTTATCCTTTAAAAAAGGCAAGTCAGGTCATACTATTACTTTCCTCAAAACCCTCTAACATCTTCCCAGCTCACTCAGGGTAAAAGCCAAATTCCTCTAAATGGATCACAAGACTCTCCATTATCTGCCTCTAGTGACACTGGCTTCTTTGACCTTCCCAACCAAGCATGTGTTCTTGCTATTTCCTGTTTTCTAATAAGGTTCCTCCTCCAACAGACTACATAGCTCACTCCTTTAGACATCTGCAAGCAATGTCACTGAAGTCAGAGAGGCTTTCACTTTTCACTACCTGATATAAAATAGCACCATCCACTCCCCAGCACAGATCACAACCTGACATTTTCTGTGTGTGTGTATGTGTGTATACACACATTTTTTTTAATTGCCACATTTCTCCTACTAGAATGTAAGCTCCATATGGACAAGCCCCATAGAAACAAGGGAAATTTTATTTTTGTTATTTACTTATAAGATATCCATCTGATATGTAAAAGCAAACCACATGATAGTAAATGCTAGTCACTGAACTATTCCAATTTAAGGAATTACCAAGGAAAATGAACTCTTAAGAGTGAAATAAAATTTTCTTAATTTATCATGTAATAGTAAACTGGAATAAATGTCGTAGAGATGGCATGTGAATTACTAGAGGTATACAGTAAAGAAGTCCCAAATTTCACTACACAGAGCCACGTGGTCATCAGAAAATGATAATTTTTTCAATGCAAGGATATATATTCTTAAGATATTACACAACAGGGGTGCCTGGGTGGCTGAGTCAGTTAAGCATCCGACTTCAGCTCAGGTCATGATCTCACAATCAGTGAGTTTGAGCCCCATGTTGGGGTCTGTGCTGACAGCTCAGAGCCTGGAGCCTACTTCAGATTCTGTGTCTCCCTCTCTCTCTGCCCTCCCCCACTTATACTCTGTGTGCGTGTGTGTCTGTCTCCAAAATAAACACTAAAATCTTTTTTAAAAAGATATTACACAACAAGAAATAAATGCATTTGGTTACAGAACATGTAAACTTTCAGATGATTTTTTTTTAAGTTTATTTTGAGAGAGAGAGAGGCAGAGAGGGGGAGAAGGATCCCAAGTGGAGCCTGACATGGGGCTCAAACTCACAAACCCTGAGATCATAATCTGAGCTGAAATCAAGAGTCATACACTTAACTGACTGAACCATCCACACATCTCAGGTGATTTTTTAATCAGAGAAATATAGGCTCAAAGGATGCTATAGTGTCATTAAAAATTAATCTGAGTTATATGGGTAACCTCTCCACAACTAAAATAAAAGCTTTATTTCTTAAACTGGTGATGAGTACATAGGTGATTTTATATTCTCCTTTATACTTTTGGGTGAAAGATTTCAGAGTACATTTTTTTCAGGTCAGGCAAATTTTAATTAAAAAAAGTAAAAATATTTAGTATGTGACAAGAGTGAAAGGAAGATATTTTAAAAGACTTTCCTTACTGTAAGGTAGTACAAAGATGTGGTTAAGAGCCCAGGTTCTGGAGTCACAATACCTGGGTTGTTGTCTTAGCTCTGACACTAGCCATGTAACACTGAAATGGAGCAAATAACATTTCTTAGCCTCAAGTTCCTCATCTATAAAATGCAAACAATACTGATACTACTAATAAAGATAACCTAACTGTATGTGTATATTTCAAAATCTTAGAACATGTCATGGAAGATAATAAATGCTAATTTTATAAGTTTCTTATTATTTTTAATTGTTTTTAAAGATGCTGCAGGAGATATACCTAGTAAGAAGTTGCTACAGCCAATATCAAAGAGGTTACTGCCTGTGTTCTCCCCTAGGATTTCAATGGTTTCCTACCTCACATTTAGGTTTAATCCATTTTGAATTTATTATTGTGTATTGTGTAAGAAAGTGGTCCAGCTTCATTCTTTTGCATGTTGCTGTCTACTTTCCCCAACACCATTTGTTGAAGAGACTGTCCTTTTTCCATTGGATATTCTTTCTGACTTGTCGAAGACTAGTTGATAGTTGTGGGTTCATTCCTGGGTTTTCTATTCTAATCTATTGGTCTATGTGCCTGCCCTGGATTACATGGGTAACTTCTCCACAACTATAATAAAATAAAGCTTTGTTTCTGAAACTGGTGATGAGTACATAGGTGCTTTTGTATTCTCCTTTATACTTTTGGATGAAAGATTTCATAGTATATTTTTGTGTCAGTACTATACTGTCTTGAGGTGGTTACCTTGTTTGATTCATCATTATAAAAAGAAAATGAAAATTGAAAAATACAAGAATTTCTATTTGTCAGGTTATACTCAAAATATAAATTTAAATTTAGTAGGTAAAAGTAATGAAATGATTACTGACAATTATGACAACAGAAATACTATCTTTGTCTTGAAAACATTTTCAACTTTATCCAGTTAATTTAGAATAAATTTCAATATAAATGCATATATTTCATATGCCTAAGAGCCACAGCCAAAAATCCTAAGTGGATTATAATTGTCAATTATGTTCTTCAGGTTCCTCAAGATTAAATGTCTCTGCCCAAAATAGTAGATAGTATTTCCCCAGAATTGGTATCTTATCCTCAAAAGTTTGGCACACATACAAGGCAGGACTGGAGAGGAAGAGGAGCACTAATCAAGTAATTCACCTTCTAAACAAAATTAAAAAGGAAGTATGCATGCCTGGTGGAAGGCTTAAACTGGATTTTAAAAACCTGCTACCCAAATATATGTGTATAAAATAATCCACCAATTGTTTTCTGCCTAAATATGTTTGTTAATTTCCACTTACATTATAGGTTGACCTACTTACTATTATTCCATTGTACTCTCTTACCTGCAATAGAATCCTAATAAAGCACACTTCACTCACAAGAATAAGGGAGGCAGCAGGGTAATTAACAAAGCTAAAAACAACCCCACAGAACATAGTGGACATTTATCCCCAGAGCATGGAAGAGGGAAAGAAGTTTGTCTTCCCTTTAAATTCAGGTGTACATATCACAATATATCAGTTCCCAGGCACAAAGACAGCCAAACATGGGCTTTTTTTATTAGTTATTTTCCTGGTTCTTGAGGAATATTGCTAGAGTGAGGGAAAAGTGGCTACCTATCCAATGGCCAGTTGAACCAAGTCAATTTGGAGAGTAACCTACAAACTCATAAAACAAATCAGATTCTGATCTCAATCAGGGTTCCTGCAATTGTATAAGTTATATACATCACACACACAGATATATATACACACACATATATCTCCTAGACAATATCTTTCCAAACTGAGATTCTAAGGAAGAAATGTGTGTCTCATTGCCTCTCCTCCAGTGTGATTTTTCTCAGGGAAGGCAAACTTTCAAGAGTGGTTCAGAA
This sequence comes from Prionailurus bengalensis, assembly GCF_016509475.1. Taxonomy (NCBI): domain Eukaryota; kingdom Metazoa; phylum Chordata; class Mammalia; order Carnivora; family Felidae; genus Prionailurus; species Prionailurus bengalensis. Next base: position 77,529,531 of record NC_057361.1, on the reverse strand, counting down.
TTCCTCATGTTTATAAAGACTAGAATTTGCAAAGTATCTCATAATTTCAATAACAGGTATGTTAACTATCTGTGGCTATCAAATAAGTGCCATTTATGATTTCTCTGCTTTTGACGGAAGAAAAGTTAAGCTTATAACTCAGAAAGCTTAAGCAAGAATTGGTGGCAAGTTTTTATAATGTCTGGCAAAGAGGCCAAATTCTGTAGCTTCCCTGAAAGTATGGATTACTGTCAATGCTGCATATAAGGTATTTTCAATGTTTTTGCACTTCATTTTAGTGATCCAATTAAGACAAGTGATGCTTTTCTCTTCTACTTGTCCTAACGAACATATGTATGTATGTATGTATGTATGTATGTATGTATGTATATATATCTATATAGATATATAGATATATAGATATATAGACATATATTTTTTTTCTTTCTACTAATGTAACAAAACTTTTAACTTGAAAGACAGGATCTTGAGTGTATATATAACTCAGGGCTTACTTTATTCAATTATTTAAAACTATCACATATTTAATTTAATACATGCTAAAATGTATTATTACAACTAGGATATGCTATTATACTGAGAAGAAAAATTTATTTTGGGTAATTAAAATTATTAATCTTCTAAAACAAAACAAAATGCTTTTCAAACAAAATTAGGGAAAAAATCACACAGGAAAGTCAAGATTTTTACAAAAGCATTTAAAAAAAATATTTAAATAAATTTGTTTACTAAGCCTAATATTCCTATAATTATTTTTTGTTTCTCTGCCTAATCTGTAATAAAACTTTGTTATACATAAAAAGAGCATTTAGTACTATAGAGAAAGATCAGAACATCAAATTCACAGAAAGTCTGGTATCCATGTACCATGTAACTACAACAGAGTGTAATTTAATCCAAATATCACCACACTGTATTTGAAAAAAATCATTAAACTTAATCATATTAAAAAAAGTTTTCAAACAGAGTAATCTTAGTTTTTAAATAGTATATTTAAACATACTATAATCTATGCTGTTATTTAAACATAGTTATAATCTTATTTTTTTAACAAACATGTTAATAAGAGCTGGCATTTAAAGGAAGTATAATCGTATTTAAAAAAAAAAACTTAAAGATGTAGTAATAAGACCTATTATTTAAACACAGTATAATCTTATTTTTTAAACATAAATCTATGGTAATAAGAGCAAATCACTCAATAAACATTGAACTGTGCATTTGAATTCATAAATTGCTCTCTTTAGCACTAATCAATAACTATATTTAGCAAGAGATAATATAAGCTAAATCCAAACACAGAAAATAAGTCTAATGTAAAAATAATATAATGTTTGTTTTTGTCTCTTAGCTGGCTCCCTGACTGCATCTCTATTTTCCTAATATGTGGATATGTCAGGAAAAGCTCCCACACAACTAAAAATTTTCAAAATTTTTCCATACCTTTTCTGCCCCCAATTAATCCATCCAGGACTGTTTTAATTTGCTTGCTGGAAAATACTACAAAAAGTCCAGTCAATATATCCATCACCATCTCTTCCCGAGCTTCAAATACAGTTAGAAAAATGGAAAAGCTCAAAGCAGTTGGAAAAGCATTGAGGTTCTAAAGGATGCCAGTTGAGATCTTCTGGTGAAAAAAATCTACTTCCTACAAGTCAACAGGTTAAACTCACTCCCAGCTGGTGGCAAAGGTCTTCGAAAAATGGAACATCTTTTCACCACTTCAATTGGCAGATTTAAAATGCTCCTCATCCACAGTGGTGTAGATGTAGCCCTGGATGGTCAGATATTCAATTGCTTGCTTGATGGCCCTGTCGCTCATGCTGGGAAGCTGGGTCTGGAGCTCCTTTACATTATTGCCTTCCTGTTGACGGCATTAATGAATCAAACGCAGAACTTCCTTGTGGTGGTATTTGGCATACACCTGGACATCATCCGTTTTTGATGGAACAACAGGAGCACTGGGCCTACAGGCTGTTTGGCGAGCTTTATCCAGCATCATATGTGCATTCACCGTTTCCACAATATGTGTGGTGAACTCGTTCATGTCCTCCAGGACGCGGATGTTCAATACCTCAACGCCTTTTGCATCCTTAAAATACTTGAAGATGCCGATCACTTTGACATATACTCCCACTGGAAGGGCTATCCCCTTCTTTCCTTCATTTCTTCTGAGCCACTGATAGACCTCAATAGGCGCGGTGGTCATATTGTCAATTCTGTAAATTATGTAGTTTGAAGCGCTCTCTGCCGATCTGATTATCCCCATGATAGAGACCTGGGAAACTTCAATTTCCCTGATCTTGACGCCATTGTCAACTAGAGCACAGGTGAGCAGCTGGTTTACACAACAAAGTATAATATTCTGGGTTCGGACCCTGGACCTTGGGGGAGCTGCACCATCCTGAGATGGTCGGTCATTGCTTCCAATGGTTCCACCCACTGCAAAGGTGCTGCCATAGCTCTGAATCCCATTTTTCCTCATCTTAAGGACAGTTCAGGCTGATTAGGAGGTAGGCTTTGGCTCTATTTGGTGAGTTCCTCAGGCGGCCTCTGACTTCTACAGTGAGCTACCACAGAAAGCTTGGGAGTGCGACAACACAAGCAGCCTCACGCCCCTGTGGAACCAATCAGCTACCAGAATGCAGCTGCCTTCAGCCAATCAGGACATACCAGCTTCTCAGATGATCCCTGCAATTCTTTGGTGTTCTCTGGTAATTGCTACACTGTATTTTAAAAGCTTCACATATAATTTCAAGCCTTTCTTGCCATCTTTATAAAAATGCATTTTTACTAGGTACCCCTTCCCTTCATTCCTAAATCCCACAACTTCTTCTATAGTCACTACTTAAATATTCATTTATTCACTCATATAATCAACTGTTCAACAGAAATTTCCAGAGCACATAAGTGCACTATGATAAAGAGCTATAGGTTTACATGGAGAGGGTGCACAAAAATGGTTACTGTTCTCAAGGAACTCATATCCTTGTTCAAGTCATTAAAACCAGAAGCATTCTAGAAGAAATGGCAAGACAGTCACCTTTGAATGATTATCATATTCAAAAGTAAGTCACATCTTACCACTGACTTCTTAAGTTTTTTTACTGTAGAATTAAAATTTTCCAGTTATTCTGACAAATGCACTATAGGTAACAATAAATACTATATTTCAATTTCTACATTAATTCAAATGACCTCTAAATTATTTTCAAGATTCTATTGGTGGGTCAGAGAAATACAAAATGTGGGCCCCATTATATATTAGGAAAAACATAAATAAAATCAAAATGCCATTTCTGTACACTTTTATGTGGTAATTTCTGAACTTAAGATTATAGCAATTTACAGGAGTATATCCAAGAATATTTTCATATTACACCAAAAATCTATTTTTCCTCATAAAACATTTTATGTTTGTTACAACTAAATATTTTTTATGATTAATAAAGAATATCAGTTATTGGATTCCACCATTGGGAAGGAACTTCTTCCTTAAAAATCCTTTGTAGTTAGAAAATAGCCTGTGTAGAGCTTTGAGTTTATTAATACTATCATTCATTTCTTTTATTGGTTAAAATAATTTAATTTTTGCTATCCCAAATTGCAAAAATATGTGAATAGTAACCCAAAACTTGTAGAATATAAAATTATATTTATTTCTCAGGTTAAAAATGAATACTATCAGAGCCAATATACTTAATTTGTTTTACAAATAAACATATAAAAATTGTTAATCTGTGCATACAAATTATGGAGTAACTGGATACTTAACTGCTTGACCCATGTTTTTTATAATCAAAGAGAAATTAAACATCCAAGTAATATTTGTGGGTGCATGGGTGGCTCAGTCAGTTAAGCATCTGACTTCAGGTCATGATCTTGTGGTTCTCTCTTCCCCCACCCCCCCGCCCGGCTCATACTGTGTCTCTGTCTCTCTCTCAAAAATAAACATTAAAAAATTTTAAACATACAAAATAATATTTGTATGCTTAAAGTTGCACAATATTAGAAATCAGATTAACTATATTTTTTAAATATGTACAACCTTATACTCAAACATGGCTGTTTTATTAGCTAAATGAGAGTGTTGGTCAAAAAACCATGAAGTTAAAATGATATAACTGATTGTATTCCTGACAATTATGTACAGTACAAATTGTATAAATCATACCAAAGCAGTAAGAATCACCTACCTGACGGGATTGCTGGTTAAAGAAACCCTCAGAGATTCAAGGCAGTTAAGAAGTTTCTCATCTGAAATACCAGATCGTAATTCATGAACATATTCTTGTGAAGACAGGGTGCATTCATGTTTGCTGTTTTTCAGCCCTCCCTATTAAAAAAAAATACCATTTTAGACAGACAACAGGTTTTCAAAAAAACTTTTAAAATAAAATACACAGAAGATGTAAATATTTTACTATAGAAAAATGTGTGCAGAGTGCAATTAACTTAAAAATTCTTGGTTATAGAACATGGTAATATAATGTTATGTATATCTTAACAATCTCCTCATCCCCATTGAAAAAAATTACACTGCGATACTCATGGTCTGAACATGATATGGATTTGAGATAAACTGTCACTGAAAGATGCTTAAATTTGCAATCTAGACACTAGCATTAACGTTAGCTGGTCCTCCTAAACCCACAGGATAAACTTTTAGAAATTATCTTATTAATTTTCTTAGTTAAAATGTTTATATTCTATTCCACAAAATATAGTGAATACAAGTTAACACAAAACATTATGTATCACCCAAATCTATTCAAATATATCAAAGAATTAGCCTACCTCTGAAAAACCATGAAAAGTTACTAAAATGTAAAACAATACAGTTTCCATTTAGCATGTTATTCAAATTAGTCTAAAGTATTCACTAATCCCAAACTGTTTCTTCCTATGTTACTCCCATGTTGTACATTAATCTTAAAAGTCATTAAATGCATTTATCTTATAATAACTAGTTTTTACCTTAATTTCCGATATGTATGGGGTTATTGCTAGAACTCATTACCCCATCGCTGCTCCTTAGCTTCATCATCTTGCTATAACTTTGTAAGAAGTTTGGGGAAAACACTGAGAGTAAAACCTCATCAACACATTCATGTACTAATAACTCACAGTTTCAAATTCTAGACATACATAATCATAAGTAACCCAATCCTATATTACAAGTGTATCCCCTGAATTAAAATTCTAGTTTGCACTGCCAATAAGAATGCAAACTGGTGCAGCCACATTGGAAAACAGTATGGAGGTTCCACAAAAACTTAAAAATAGAACTCCTTTATACCCCAACAATTGCACTACTAGGAATTTATACAAAGGATAAAAAAATACTCATTCGAAAGGGCACATACACCCTAATGTTTATAACAGCACTATCAACAATGTCCAAATTGTGAAGAGCTCAAATGTCCATCAACGGACGAATAAAGAAGATGTGGTGTGTGTGTATGTGTGTGTATGCATCTCTGTGTGTGTGTGTATACACACACACACACACACACACACACATACATATATACTGGAATATTACTTGGTGATCAAAAAGAATGAAATTGTGCCATTTGCAACAAAGTGGATGGAACTACAGTATATTATGATGCCAAGCAAAATAAATCATACAAAGACAAATATATGATTTCACTCATGTGTAATTTAAGAAACGAAACAGATGAACATAGGGGAAGGGAAGCAAAAATAACATAAAAACAGAGGGAAACGAAACATAAGAGTCTTTTATTTATTTTTTTAATATGAAATTTATTGTCAAATTGGTTTCCCTACAACACCCAGTGCTCAACCCAACAGGTGTCCTCTGCAATACCCATCACCCACCCTCCCCTCCCTCCCACCACCCATCAAACCTCAGTTTGTTCTCAGTTTTTAAGAGTCTCTTATGTTTTGGCTCCCTCCCTCTAACCTTTTTTTTTCCTTCCGCTCCCCCATGGTCTTCAGGTAAGTTTCTCAGGAGCCACATAAGAGTGAAAACATATGGTATCTCTCTTTCTCTGTATGACTTATTTCACTTAGCTAACACTCTGCAGTTCCATCCACGCTGCTACAAAAGGCCATATTTCATTCTTTCTCAATGCCATGTAGTATTCCATTGTGTATATAGACCACAAATTCTTTCTCTATTCATCAGTTGATGGACAGGCTCTTTCCATAATTTGGCTATTGTTCAAAGTGCTGCTATAAACATTGGGGAACAAGTGCCCCTATGCATCAGCACTCTTGGATCCCTTGGGTAAATTCCTAGCAGTGCAATGGCTGGGTCACAGGGTATATCTATACTTAATTTTTTGAGGAACCTCCACAATGTTTTCCAGAGTGGCTGCACCAGTTTGCATTCCCACCAACAGTGCAAGAGGGTTCCCATTTCTCCACATCCTCGCCAGCAATTATAGTCTCCTGATTTGTTCATTTTAGCCACTCTGCCTGGCATGAGGTGGTATCTGAGTGTGGTTTTCATTTATATTTCCCTGATGAGGAGCAACGCTGAGCATCTTTTCATGTGCCTGTTGGCCATCTGGATATCTTCTTTAGAGAAGTGTCTATTCATGTCTTCTTCCCATGTCTTCACTAGATCATTTGTTTTTTGGGTGTGGAGTTTGGTGAGCTCTTTATAGATTTTGGACACTAACCCTCTATCCAATACGTCATTTGCAAATATCTTTTCCCATTCCATTGGTTGCCTTTTAGTTTTGTTGATTGTCTCCTTTGCAGTGCATAAGCTTTTTATCTTCATGAGGTCCCAATAGTTCATTTGTGCTTTTAATTCCCTTGCCTTTGGGGATGTGTCAAGTAAGATATTGCTACGGCTCAGGTCACAGAGGTTTTTTTTTTCCTGCTTTCTCCTCTAGGGTTTGGATGGTTTACTGTCTCACATTGAGGTACTTTATCCATTTTGAGTTTATTTTTGTGAATGGTGTGAGAAAGTGGTCTAGTTTCAACCTTCTGCATGTTGCTGTCCAGTTCTCCCAGCACCATTTGTTAAAGAGACTCTCTTTTTTCCATTGGATGTTCTTTCCTGCTTTGTCAAAGATAAGTTGGCCATATTTTTGTGGGTCTAATTCTGGAGTTTCTATTCTATTGCATTGGTCTATGTGTCTGTTTTTGTGCCAATACCATGCTGTCTTGATGATGACAGCTTTGGAGTACAGGCTAAAGTCTGGGATTGTGATACCTCCTGCTTTGGTCTTCTTTAAATTACTTTGGCTATTTGGGGCCTTTTATGGTTCCATACAAATTTTAGGATTGCTTGTTCTAGTTTCGAGAAGAATGCTGGTGCAATTTTGATTGGGATTGCATTGAATGTGTAGATAGCTTTGGGTAGTATTGACATTTTGACAATATTTATTCTTCCAATCCATGAGCAGGGAATGTCTTTCCATTTCTTTATATCTTCTTCAATTTCCATCATAAGCTTTCTATAGTTTTCATCATACACATCTTTTACATCTTTGATTGGGTTTATTCCTAGGTATTTTATGCTTCTTGGTGCAATTGTGAATGGGATCAGTTTATTTATTCGTCTTTCTGTTGCTTCATTATTAGTGTATAAGAATGCAACTGATTTCTGTACATTGATTTTGTATCCTGCAACTTTGCTGAATTCATGTGTCAGTTCTAGCAGACTTTGGATGGAGTCTATCGGGTTTTCCAGGTATAGTATCATGTCATCTGCAAAAAGTGAAACCTTGACTTCATCTTTGCCAATTTTGATGCCTTTGATTTCATTTTGTTGTCTGACTGCTGATGCTAGCACTTTCAGCACTATGTTAAACAACAGCAGTGAGTGTGGACATCCCTGTTGTGTTCCTGATCTCAGGGAGAAAGCTCTCAGTTTTTCCCCATTCAGGATGATATTAGCTGTGGGCTTTTGATAAATGGTTTTGATGATGTTTCAGTATGTTCCTTCCATGCCGCCTTTCTCGAGAGTTTTTAATAAGAAAGGATGCTGAATTTTGTCAAATGATTTTTCTGCATCGATTGCCAGGATTATATGTTTCTTATCTTTTCTTTTATTAATGTGATGTATGACATTGATTGATTTGTGAATGTCGAACCAGCCCTGAAGCTCAGGAATGAATCCCACTTGGTCATGGTGAATGATTCTTTTTATATGCTGTTGAATTCGATTGGCTAGTATCTTACTGAGAAGTTTTGTATCCATATTCATCAGGGATATTGCCCTGTAGTTCTCTTTATTTGTTGGGTCTCTGTCTGGTTTAGGAACAAAGTAATGCTGGCTTAATAGAATGAGTCTGGAAGTTTTCCTTCCCTTCCCATTTTTTGGAACAGCTTGAGAAGAATAGGTATTATCTCTGATTTAAATGTCTCATAGAATTCCCCTGGGAAGCCATCTGGTCCTGGACTCTTATTTGTAGGGAGATTTTTGATGACTGATTCAATTTCTTCGCTGCTTATGGGTCTGTTCAAGCTTTCTATTTCCTCCTGATTGAGTTTTGGAAGTGTGTGGGTGTTTAGGAATTTGTCCATTTCTTCCAGGTTGTCCAGTTTGTTGGCATATAATGTTTCATAGTATTCGCTGATAATTGCTTGTATCTCTGAGGGATTGGTTGTAATAATTCCTTTTTTATTCATGATTTTATCTGTTTGAGTCCTCTCCCTTTTCTTTTTGAGAAGCCTGGCTAGAGGTATATCAATTTTGTTTATTTTTTCAAAAAACCAACTCTTGGTTTCATTGATCTGCTCTAGACTTTTTTTAGATTCTATATTGTTTATTTCTGCTGTGATCTTTATTATTTCTCTTCTTCTGCTGGGTTTAGGCTGCCTTTACTGTTCTGCTTCTAGTTCCTTTAGGTGTGCTGTTAGATTTTGTATTTGGGATTTTTCTTGTTTCTTGAGATAGGCCTGGATTGCAATGTATTTTCCTCTCAGGACTGCCTTCGCTGCATCCCAAAGCGTTTGGATTGTTGTATTTTCATTTTAATATCTTTCATATATTTGTTTAATTTCTTCTCTAATTCCCTGGTTGACCCATTCATTCTTTAGTATGGTGTTCTTTAACCTCCAGGCTTTTGGACCATTTCCAGTCTTTTTCCTGTGGTTGCTTTCAAGTTTCATAGCATTGTGGTCTGCAAATATGCATGGTATGATTTCAATTCTTTTGTATTTATTGAGGGCTGTTTTGTGACCCAGTATGCGATCTTTCTTGGAGTATGTTCCACGTGTACTTGAGAAGAAAGTATATTCTTTTGCTTTGGGATGCAGAGTTCTAAATATATCTGTCAAGTCCATCTGATCCAATGTATCATTCAGGGCCCTTGTGTCTTTATTGATCCTGTGTCTAGATGATCTATCCATTGTTGTAAGTGGAGTATTAAAGTCCCCTGCAATTACCACATTCTTATCAATAAGGTTGCTTATGTTTGTGATTGTTTTATATTTGGGGGGGATCCCATATTCAGTGCATAGACATTTATAATTCTTAGCTCTTCTTGATGGATAGACCCTGTAATTATTATGTAACACCCTTATTCATCTCTTGTTACAGACTTTAATTTAAAGTCTAGCTTGTCTGATATAAGTATGGCTACTCCAGCTGTCTTTTGACTTCCAGTAGCATGATAGCTAGTTCTACATCCCCTCACTTTCAATCTGAAGGTGCCCTCAGGTCTAAAATGAGTTTCTTGTAGACAGAAAATAGATGGTCTTGTTTTTTAATCCATTCTGATACCCTATGTCTTTTGGTTGGAGCATTTAGTCCTTTTACATTCAGTGTTATTTTGAAAGATATGGGTTTAGAGTCATGGTGATGTCTGTAGGTCATGCTTGTAGTGATGTCTCTGGTACATTGTGGTCCTTGCAACATTTCACTCACAGAATTCTCCTTAGGATCTCTTGTAGGGCTGGTTTAGGGGTGATGAATTCCTTCAGTTTTTGTTTGGGAAGACCTTTATCTCTCCTTCTATTCTGAATGACAGACTTGCTGGATAACAGATTCCCAGCTGCATATTTTTTCTGTTTGTCACATTGAAGATTTCCTGCCATTCCTTTCTGGCCTTCCAAGTTTCAGTAGATAGTTCTGCCACTAGTCTTATAGGTCTCCTTTTATATGGTAGAGCGTGTTTATCCCTAGCTGCTTTCAGAATCTTCTCTTTATCCTTGTATTTTGCCAATTCCACTGTGATATGTCATGCAGAAGATTGATTCAAGTTACGGCTGAAGGGAGTCCTCTGTGCGTCTTAGATTTCAATGCCTTTTTCCTTCCCCAGATCAGGGAAGTTCTCAACTATGATTTGTTCAAGTACACCTTCAGCCCCTTTCTGTCTCTCTTCTATTTCAGGAATTCCTATGATATGGATATTGTTCATTTGACTGCATCACTTAGTTCTCTAATTCTCCCCTCATACTCCTGGATTTTTTTATCCCTCTTTTTCTCAGATTCCTCTTTTTCCATAATTTTATCTTCTAATTCATCTATTCTTTCCTCCGCCTCTTCAATCCGAGCTGTGGTCACCTCCCATTTTATTTTGCACCTCATTTATAGCATTTTTTAGCTCCTCATGACTATTTCTTAGTCTCTTGATCTCTGTAGCAATAGATTCTCTGTTGTCCTCTATACTTTTTTCAAGCCCAGTGATTAATTTTATTACTATTATTCTAAATTCTTGTTCTGTCATATTGCTTAAATCATTTTTGATCAATTCATTTTCTGTCGCTACTTCCTGGAATTTCTTTGGAGGAGAATTTTTCCATTTCGTCATTTTGGATAGTCCCTGGCATGGCACAGATCTGCAGGGCACTTCCCCTGTGCTTCCTGGAGTAAGTTGCATTGGTGGGTGGGGCCGCAGTCAGTCCTGATGTCTGCCCCCAGCCCACCACTGGGGCCACAGTCAGAGCGGTGTGTACCTTATCTTCCCCTCTCCCAGGGGCGGACTCACTGTGGCAGGACTCACTGTGGAGTGGTGTGGCCCCTGTCTGGGCTACTTGCACATTGCTAGGCTTGTGGTGCTGCTTCTATGGGATCTGGGGTATTAGCCAGGGTGGATCCACAAGGTGCACAGGGGCAGGAGGGGCAGGCTTAGCTCGCTTTGCTGTTGGTGGTCCCCTGCAGGAGGGGCCCTGCAGCACCGGGAGGGAAGCAGGGAGACCAGTCAGAGGGATGGATCCACAGAAGCACAGCACTGGGTGTTTGCATGGTGCAAACAAGTTCAGTGATGGGAACTTGTTCCCTTTGGGATTTCGGCTGGGGGATGAGAGAGGGAGATGGCATTTCCCAGCGCCTTTGTTCCCCCGAGCTGAGCTTTGTCTTACAGGGCTCAACAACTCTCCCTCCCAGTGTCCTCTCACCCTCCTGCTCTCTGAGCAGAGCTGTTGACTTATAACATTCCAGATGTTAAGTCCCACTGGCTTTCAGAACTCACAGAGTCCGGACCCTCCACTTTTGCAAGCCAGAGAGACTCAGGGTTTCCACCTTGCCAGGCGGGCTGCCCTTCCACTGCCCCGGCTCCCTCCCACCAGCCTGCGTAGTGAGCACCGCCTCTCAGCCCTTCCTACCCTCTTCCATGGGCCTCTTGTCTACGCTTGGCTCCAGAGAGTCCGTTCTTCTAGTCTTCTGTCAGTTTTTTGGGTTATTTAGGCAGATGTGGGTGGAATCTAAGTGATCAGCAGGACACGGTGAGCCCAGCGTCCTCCTAGGCCACCATCTTTCAAACTTACTTTTCCATAAGAGTCTTTTAAATACAAAGAACAAACTGAGGGTTGCTAGAGGGGAGTTAGGTGGGGGGATGGGCTAAATGGGTGATGGGCATTAAGGAGGTCACTTGTTGGGATGAGCACTGGGTGTTATATGTAAGTGATAAATCACTAAATTCTATTCCTGACATCATTATTACCCTACATATTAACTAACTTGGATTTAAGTAAAAATAAAACAAAAATTCTACTTTGAGTCCCATTTTCCAAGTTCATACTAATTACACTTAGTTTCTGTAAGTATCTAAGCTAGAATAAGGAAAGATTTATTTTTTCCAATTTAGTAGAAGTCATATCATTAGAAGGTACAGAATTTACAAAATAATGTGTATGGCACCTGGGTAGCTCAGTCAGTTGGGCATCTGACTTCGGTTCAGGTCATGATCTCATGGCTTGTGAGTTTGAGCCCCGTGTCGGGCTCTGTGCTGACAGCTCAGAGCCTAGAGCCTGCTTTGGATTCTCTGTCTCCCTCTCTCTTTGCTCCTCCCCCATTCATGGTCTGTTTCTCTCAAAAATAAATAAACATCAAAAAAATTAGTGTTAATAATGAGAAATGGATTTCCTAGGTATTTGTCTTTTATTGAGAATCATTCCTGAATATAGAAATTGTAGATCATTCTTAATGTCTGAATTGTTTTTAAATTCCACTGAATAGGAAGTAAATGTTTGAAGTCTGATAAAGTCTTATATAGGGGAATCGTATTCCCTTATAGTGCTGCATCACTATCACTACTATAATACTCAAGACATTGGGACAGAGGTCATTATTTGTGTCTATCACTCTTTGAGACACTGAACTCCATGTATGCTAAGAATCTAACACAGTGACTCAATTTAGTGAGCTTCAACAGAAGTGTAGTATTATTGAATCTGTCCATAACAATTACAGAACAATGCAATTTCATAATTTTAACCCAAATATTTTGTGTAATGCACACTAACTTGATTTTTCTTTTTTTTAGTGTATACAGATATTTAAGAATTCTACTACCGAATGAATCATGACATAGATGGCAAAGTAAAACCATCATCATGAAATCATTTCCACATTTGTATAACTTATTTACCCAACTCTTAAGGCTGCAGATCCAAGTTAACATTTATAGCATGAAATGTTACAAGTCAGCAGTCACAGTCCACTTTCATATGATCCTCAAACTCATTGTCTTAATTAATGGATAATAAGACCCTACTAATCTTTCCCTGGAAGCTTGTACATGAGTTTATTACTGTAAATGACCTTAGTATTTGCTGTTTTCTATGCCTGGAGGATTCATACTCCTGACCTCTATATTGCTAACTCATCATCGAAGTCTCAGCCCAACATTCCTCTCCCCACCACTCTCATCATCATGTCATTTTTAATCTCATTTACAGTATTAACTCTATGTAGGTTTATATTGTTTAGCACTTTACTAGAATCTTGCCTACCTTATTCACCACTGTGTCTCCAGATTTTAACACAATGTCTGGCACACAGTAAGTACTCAGAACATATTTCTTAAATGAATTAATTAATTAGTTAATTAATTAATTAATGGTGAATAAACAAATGGGTTAATGTCTGATGAGTTTCAGCATGCTGAAACTTCAGAACTTAGTTTAGTTTTGCTTCACAATATTACCCTTCTGAGATGCTACAATATATTCAGAAATGCAAGTGCAGAATACATAAGTTGAGACTATATATGGCATCCTACAAACAGCTCAAACTTCCATAGAGTTTGAATTGTGGCCTTCTTACTTACCTTCTAGGTAATTGTTGAGCAGGCTATTCAACTAATCTCTATAAACCTGTTTGCTCATCCACAATATAGGGTAATAAACACGGACCCCTCATGTTTATTATGAGGATTAAGTAAGACAAATCATATAAAGTGTTTAAAACATACATTCCATATGTCTGTCTGAAAGACAAAGTAAACTTCTCAGAAATGGTTATTCCCTTCTTCTATATGGTCATGTCTGAGATATTCCTCATGGAACAAGTAAGACAGCCCAAAACCTTGGGAATCCCGATTCCTCCAAGTCTTAGAATCAGGTTTCATTATGTAATTTAGGATACTTGGCGGTCATAAGGAGTGGAAGCAATCTAATGGAGCAATACAAAAAATAACCTTATAAAACAAATCCCTTTTACGAAGCTTTCAAGGGTCTTAACGTAAGTTCATATTTGAAGATTATGAAAACATAATAGCATATCAAGGAGGGGATTATGCTTAAATATCAGCTCTTCTAACAGCCTCATTACAGAAATTATCAAGGTGACTGTCCAAGTTCACAAATTCGTGAGTTTGCAAGAATAAAACACTAATATTCTGATGCTCAGGTTACTCGTTTTCCAATATATGTCATTTTCTGAATGTCACTTTTTGAATAAAAAATTGAAGTTACAAGTATTTAATTCTGAAATCTCTATTAAAAATGCCAAGGTATCTTCAACACAACCAATATGGTGCAAAATAATGTTCAAGAAATCACCGAAAAACAAAACAGTGCAATAGATTAAACTAATTCTCACTATATTTAATAGGGCTGTCATACAAGAATGACTTATTATTAACACACTGTTCTGATACTGAACAAAGGAAACAACTAGATAATGCAGAGATAATAATGGAAATTTTAATTAGGTGCTCTGTATGAGATTAATGAAAATTACCACTGTGCCCGTTTGATCTTTAAAAAATAATGCAAAGCTAGCAATTATCATACATCATGCTTTTCCAAAGCTAGGCTAACAAAAAGCTTCCCTAAATTGAAACCATTCCTTAATTTGAAAACCATTAAGATAGAGATACTTGTCAGTGTGACTATGCTTATATTTTCTAAGATACCACAAACACAAACACACACACACACACACACACACACACACACACACACATACTGTGGGCCACTTTAATAATTACATTCTGTTAACTCTGACATCAAATGCCAGTATCAAAACCAAATAAATAATATTCCAAAAAGAACATTTTAGGTTTGCATAGGATATACTACTTGATATTTTTTATTTATAAGTTTTTATTTTAATTACAATTAGTAAGTATACAGTGTTATATTATTATAGGTGTACACCATGGTAATTCCATACTTCAATAAAACACTCTGTGCTCATCCCAACAAGTGCACTCCTTAATCCCCATTACCTATGTAACCCATCTCCCTGCCTCTGGTAGCCATCCCTTCCCTGTAATTAAAAGTCTGTTGCTTGATTTGCCTCTCTCATTCTCTCTTATTTTTTTCTCTATTGCTTGTTTGTTTTGTATCTTAAATGCCACATGAATGAAATGACATGATATCTGTCCTTCACTAACTGGCTTATTTCACTTAGCATAATACTCTCTAGCTCTATCCATGTCACTGCAAAGGCAAGATTTCATTCTTTTTTATGGCGGAGTAATTTTCCATTGTAAATATATACACCACATCTTCTTTATCCGTTAGTCAGCTGATGGACACTTGGGCTATTTCCATAATTTGGCTATTGTAAATAATGTTACTGTAAACATAGGAGTGCATATATACATTTGAATCAATATTTTTGAATTCTTTGGATAAATATACTAAGTAGTGCAATTGCTGCATCATAGGATAGTTCTATCTTTAACTTTTTGAGGAAACTCCATACTTTTTTCCAGAGTGAAGGCAACAGTTTACATTCCCACCAACAGTGGAAGAGGGTTCCCATTTCTCCACAACCTTGCCAACACCTGTTGTTTCTTGTGCTTCTCACAGGTGTGAGGTGATATCACATTATACTTTTCATTTGCATTTCCCTGATGATCAGTGATGCTGAGCATCTTTTCTGGGTCTGTTGGCCATCTGTAAGTCTTCTTTGTAAAAATGTATATTCATGCTTTCTACGGTTTTTTTAACTGGGTTATTTGTTTTTTTTTTTTTTTTGAGTGTTGAGTTTTATAAGTCCTTTATTATAGATTTTGGATACTATCCCTTTAAGTTCTTTACAGATTTTGGATACTAACCCTTTATTAGATATGCCATTTACACATATATTCTCCCACTCAATAGGTTCTCTTTTAGTTCTGTTGTTTCCTTAACAGTGCAGAAGCTTTTATTTTGGTGTAGTCCCAATAGTTTATTTTTGCTTTTGTTTCCCTTGCCGCAGGAGATACATCTAGAAAGAAGTTACTACAGCCAATGTCAAAGAATTTACTGCCTGTGTTCTTCTCTAGGATTTTTATGGTTTCAGGTCTCACATTTAGGTCTTTGATCCACTTTGAATTTGTTTTTGTGTATGCTGTAAGAAAGTGGTCCTGTCTCACTCTTTTGCATGTTGCTGTACAGTTTCCCAAACATCATTTGTCAAAGACACTGTCTTTTTCCCATTGAATAGTCTTTCTGGCTTTGTCAAAGATTAATTGGCCATATAATTGTAGATTCACTTCTGAGTTTTCAATTCTGTTCTATTGTTCTTTCTGTCTGTTTTTTGGTGCTGGTACCTTACTACCTTGATTACTACAGCTTTGTAATATAACTTGGAAGTCCGGAATTGTGATGCCTGAAGCTTTGCTTTTCATTTTAAAGATTGCTTTGGCTGTTACAGGTCTTTTGTGGTTCCATACAAATTTTAGGATTGGTGGTTCTAGCTCTCTGAAAACAGCCAGTGGTATTTAGATAGGGATTGCAATAAATGTGTAGACTGCTTTGGGTACTATAGACATTTTAACACTATTTGCTCTTCTAATTCATGAGCATGGAATGTCTCTCCATTTCTTTGTGTCCTCTTGAATTTCTTTGATCAGTTTTTATATAGTTTTCATAGTTTTCAGTTTTTATATAGTTTCAGAGTACAGGTCTTTCACCTCTTAGGTTTATTCCTAGGTATCTTATTATTTTGGGTACAATTGTAAATGGGATTGTTCAGTAAAAGTTTTACTTCTTCCTAACCAATTTGGATGCCTTTTATCTCTTTTTGTTGTGTGATTGCTGTGGCTAGGACTTCCAGTACTATGTTGAATAAAAGTAGTGAGGAATGGACATCCTTGTCTTCTTCCTGACCTTAGGAGAAAAGCTCTCCATTTTTCCCCATTAAGGATGATGTTAGATGTGGGTTTTTCATAGATGACCTTTATTATGTTGAGGTATGTTCCCTCTAATCCTACTCTGTTGAGGGTTTTTATCATATATGGATGTTGTACTTTGTCAAATGCTTTTTCTGCATCTATTGAAATGATCATATGGTTCTTATCCTTTCATTTATTGATGTGATGTATCACATTGATTGACTTATGAATACTGAACCACCATTCCAGCCTAGGAATAAACCCCACTTGATCGTGTGAATCATTTTTTTAGTGCATTGCTGAATTGGGTTTGCTAGTATTTTATTAAGAAATTTGGCATTGATATTCATCAGGATATTGGCCTATAGCTTTCTTTTTCTGTGGTGTCTTCATCTGGTGTTGGTATGAGAAAGATTTTATTTTTAATGGGCTTATATTTTTCTCAAATTTGAGAAAATGTCAGTAGAAGGCGCTGGAAAGATTTAGGCGGTGGAGTGACATATATATATCTGTATTCTAAATGATGGGGTGGACAGGGAGGTAGAAAATCAGCTGGGGGAGATAATGGAAGCAGATTTGACTCTTTTAAATTCATCAGGGAAGCATATGATGATGTGCTATAAATGCTGCAGTGGATTAGAGATTCATTTAGGACATACACTTATTTTATTTAGGTAAGTGAATGGGGATGCTGGGCTAGGTAAGACAGAAAAACTAAAATGTTAATCAGGTTTAAGCAACCCCTCTGAGCTCAGTGATATTGTTACCTTAATTTTTACAGAACAGGAAACTGAGGCTTAGAATACTCGGGCAAGACCAGATTACTAGTAAGTGGTAGAATTTGATCCCAAGTCTCTCTGACTCTGAGGCCCGTGTGTTTAAGCACCAAGCAACTCAGCCCCCAAATTAGTATTGATAAATTTGAATTCAAGATAAATTCCCATACAGATAAACTCCTAATAGTGCAAGTTCTGTGTTGTAGGGTAGTTATACTTTTATCTAATTTTTTTTACATTTATTTATTTTTGAGACACAGGGAAAGACAGAGCACAAGCTGCGGATGGGCAGAGAGAGAGGGAGACACAGAATCTGAAGCAGGCTCCAGGCTCTGAGCTGTCAGCACAGAGCCCGACACAGGGCTCAAACTCACAAATCACAAGATCCTGATCTGAGCCAAAGTCTGACGCTCAACCGACTGAGCTACCCAGGTTCCCCTAAGGTAGTTCTATTTTAACTTTTTGAGCAATTGCCCTACTAGGAATTTATCCAAAGAATACAAAAATTCTGATTCAAAGGGGTACATGCACCCCAATATTTATAGCAGCACTATCAACAATAACCAAATTATGGAAAAAGCCCAAATGTCCATCAACTGATGAATGGATAAAGAAGATGTAGTGTGTGTGTGTGTGTGTGTGTGTGTATGTGTGTGTGTACAATGGAATACTACTCAGCAATGAAAAAGAATGAAATCCTGCCATTTACAACAACGTGGATGGACTAGACAGAATTATGCTAAGTGAAATAAGTCAGAGAAAGACAGATAACAGGATTTTACTCATATGTAGAATTTGAGAAACACAAAGATGAACATAGGGGAAGAGAAGGAAAAATAAGATAAAAACAGAGAGGGATACAAACCATAAGAGACTCTTAAATACAGAGAACTGAAAGTTTCTGGAGGGCTGGTGGGGAGATGGGCTAAATGGGTGGTGGGCATTAAGGAGGGTGCTTTTCAGGATGATCATTGGATGTCATATGTAAGCAATGAATCACTGGGTTCTACTCTTGTAGCCAAGACTACACTGTATGTTATCTAACTTGAATTTTAAAATTTTAAGAAAATCAGGGAACTGTTTACATTTAGAAGCAGACAGGAGGAAGGACAAAATACAGTATTTTAGAGATAGACAACAGTGAGAGGAAGAGGATATTTTAATTTGTATATATGCACCTGAACACTCAATTTTGCCTTTATGTGATCTGATCTCTAAAAAATTATCACACCATTAATAGTGACAGATTTTACAATAAAATCAACTAGTCCATAAATGTTCAGTGTATTTAAAGATATTGATACATTTGGGATAAAATAGTACTTTTGTAAGACAGTCTTCTGGTTGGTGTTTAAAAGAAGAATTTGTTTACATTAGTATATGTAAATTCTAAAAATACTTGAAGCTGATCTTTCTTGGTTTCATTTCAATAAACTGATTTTATCTAGCCACATCAAACATTTGTATATTTTTTAATGGTAGTGATGGATTTATACATTATTCAAGCTTTTTTGTGATAAATAATCTATGCTGCATGAAAACAAATTCTATTTCTCAAATAGTATACAAAGAATATCACAAAATACCTCTTGCTCAAAGCCATAGCCTAACTTGAAAGAACAAGCTGATGAGAATACCGAGCTAGTACTTGAGCATGCAGTCTTCATAAGGTTTTTTATAAAAGTATAAACAATGTTCTGGCTCAAAAGGACCACATATCATGTAGCAGTTAGAGGTTACGCCAATAGAAGCAGCAGTATAATTTTACCCAATATGATGGCATTACTTTCATAGATTACCAACCATTTTTGCTGGTAGCATTCTTACCTCTAAAGCCCTAAGTTGTGAATATGAACATAAGAAAACACATATTCTTGTTTCATCAAAATGATTATTCTAAAAATAATATTGCTTCGTGTTCCACATTTGATGTTTTATTATTTCCGCATGTCATCTATTTCTTAGAGAGGAAATTAATATAATCTAACACTTCAACACACACACACACACACACACACACACACACACACATCTCTAAAAGGCTTCATTTCCTTCTATTGCTACCCAAAGTAAAATGTCGATGTTAAATATCCTCAATAGTTAAGATAATGAGTAATGTCTTTATAAACCTCCTTCACAAAAAGAATGAATCTTTCAACCTATCAAATATATTCAGTGAGGGATTTGTACAGCAAAGAATAAAAAGTACAATTTGTGGGTAATGATTAAGTATATCTTTACAAATAAAACAATTTAGACTATACAGCCCTGACATCAGTCAGAGGGCTTTGTTGCCAATTCATATTCATTTAAACAACACAAAGCAAAACAACAAAAAAATCTCAGCCATCTGGAACTCAGTAGGTTAATGCACTATTTTGACATTTCCAACTAGTACAACTAAGGGTAAAATACTTTCAAAAGAAGAAGCTGCTATGTGTCTTTAGGAAAAATAAGGGATCTTCCAAAAACAAAAAACCTTAAGATTTCTTATGCTTCTTCAAAAGTTGTGACTTGTCACTTGCAAGTATTAATAATTTTATGCAGATCCACTTAGTCAAAAATAAAGAGTTTGTAGGAAGAGTAAGACATTATCCTAAACACTGAGAAGAATGGGAACATGCATTAAAGTTTCTGTCTGGCAAGATATATTCATGCAATATCAAAGTCTGATCTCATCTCTAATAGCATGCATACTCATAAATTGCATTTATATATAAAACTAACACATTATAATTTATTTACTTGCTTAATATAATGGGAGGAAACTAACTTTGGAGTCATTGAGATTTGTTTTTCAATCCAGAATCTGCTACTTAAAACTGTACTGTGGTGCCTGGGTGGCTCTCAGTCAATTAAGTGTCTGACTTCGGCTCAGATCATGATCTCACAGATCATGAGTTCAAGCCCTGTTCTGTTAGCAAAGAGCCTGCTTGGAATTCTCTTTCTCTCCCTCTCTCTCTGCCCCTCCCCCCACAAAATAAACTTTAATAAAAGGAATGTTTAAGTGTACAAGTAACAATTTTTCAGAGTTTATTATGTCTTAAAAATTCTTTTGAGGATTTAAATATAAATAAATGTAAAGTGTCTAGCACTATGCCTTGCATATAACTAGCTATACAATGGATATTTATTACCAACTACCTTTTATAAAAATTTTTAAGTATTGTTGACATACACTTACAATAATTTCAGGTTAACATCTAATTTCTTGAGTGTACTATGTGCTGTGCTCACTTTGGCAGTACATATACTAAAATTCAGTGTACCATGTGCCACTCACTGTACTAACAACTCACTTTACATTTATTATCCTAATCCTTATCAACAACTCTGCAAAGCAGTAATTATCCCCAATTTACAAATGAGAAAATTGAAGCTCACAAAAGAAATTATCTGAGGTCACACGGCTAGTAAGCAGTAGAGATTCAAACTCTGGTCTATTTGAAGTCCTTGCTGGGGCCTACAAAGTCCTGTGAAATTTTGCCCCTTCCTACCTTTTACAAATTCATCTGACTCCATCCACCATCCCTATTCACTACTCTCCAACCACACTGGTCCCTTATCTGGCACTCAAATGTTCTAAGCTCATTCCCACATTAAGGCCTTCAAAAGTATTCTTCCCCTATGCTCTTGGAAAGCTCTTTTCCTGAATTTGTGCGTGGTTGTCCCCTTCCCATTATTCAAATACCACCTGCTCACATAAGCCTTCAATTACTCTGCTATAAGATGCATCCCACCATTAAAATAGCATGCCACAACAACCACCTCACTCTGTTTTAGTCTTTTGGGGGCTCTAACTACAGACTGGCAATAGCACTAGTAGGAATTTACCCAAGGGATACAGGAGTGCTGATGCATCAGGGCACTTGTACCCCAATGTTCATAGCAGCACTGTCAACAATAGCCAAATTATGGAAAGAGCCTAAATGTCCATCAACGGATGAATGGATAAAGAAATTGTGGTTTATATACACAATGGAATATTACATGGCAATGAGAAAAAATGAAATATGGCCTTTTGTAGCAACGTGGATGGAACTGGAGAGTGTGATGCTAAGTGAAATAAGCCATACAGAGAAAGACAGATACCATATGGTCTCACTCTTATGTGGATCCTGAGAAACTTAACAGGAACCCATGGGGGAGGGGAAGGAAAAAAAAAAAAAAGAGGTTAGAATGGGAGAGAGCCAAAGCATAAGAGACTGTTAAAAACTGAGAACAAACTGAGGGTTGATGGGGGGTGGGAGGGAGGAGAGGGTGGGTGATGGGTATTGAGGAGGGCACCTTTTGGGATGAGCACTGGGTGTTGTATGGAAACCAATTTGTCAATAAATTTCAGAAAAAAAAAAAGAAATATTAATGACATTCTAAAGCATTCAAAACCAAGGTATTTCTCTCAGAATACTAAAAATTTCTGCACACCCATTATCAAACTGGCTGTCTCTGAAAACAAAATAAAACAAAAATTAAAGGTCAAAAGTTCTACTTGCATCCCAGAAAATAATTACTGCTATGGCTTTACACAAAGCATAAGTTCTTGGTGATCAAAACAGAACCACTTTAAAATATCTAGACCCAGTATAGCCTGTATGTCAGAAATGTGAATCCTTTTTCTTTTTTAATGTGTATTTATTCTTGAGAGAGAGAGACAGAGTGTGAATGGGGGAGGGGCAGAGAGAGAGAGAGAGAGAGAGAGAGAGAGAGAGAGAGAGAGACAAAATCTGAGGTAGGCTCCAGGCTCTGAGCTATCAGCACAGAGCCCAACATGAGGCTCAAACTCACCAACTGTAAGATCATGACCTGAGCCAAAGTTGGACACTTAACTGACTGAGCCACCTAGGTGCCCCAGAAATGTGAATCTTGAAGACTGATGAATGCTTTGAGTTCTTGGAAGAGTGTGGTGGACACATGAAATATTATTTTTATCTAATATATTGTTTCAAAGAACATTGTAACTCCTGCGGTATAGTAATTTCGTGGAAGCAGATGACCTTTATGTATTGCTTTTTACTTCACCCATAATTTCTTCATTAAATATTTACTAAGCAGCTACTGTGTGCGAGACACCAGGTATACAAAATGTCTAAGACACAGCCCCCATCCTCAAGAAGCCCAAAGTCAGACTGAACAGTATTTTCTCTACCAGGAGAATTTTTAATGAAAATTTCCAAATGAGGCTTAGTGATTATTTAAATGTGTCAATGAAATATTCGACTCACTCCAAGATTTCAACTATTTTTAGAAAATACTCATCCTGATTTGAAAAAGTGAGATCAATTTATAGACAGAAGTTTGCCAAATTAAGAAAAAATATTGACTGAAGCAATGAGAATAAAGAAATTATTTTATGCCATCATTTCATATTCAGTTCCTTAAATGAAAATATCACAAATCAGTAAAGCAAAATAATATTATACTGTTTTTAGATTCACTGTGTTAAACCATGGTGAATTTAAGAATTGATTTCCCTTCTTACATTTTAATGTAATATATGATAAACTCAAGAATATATCTAAAGTGATGTAAATTATAAAGCATAAACTAATTGCTCATAGTGCAATGTCACATTTTGCTACATTTGGAGAAATACTGCAGCCAATCTATACTTTGTATAAGTAACCAAAGGCTTTAAATTAATAAATTAGATTAGATATATAAAAGTTTGAAAATATAACAATTAATTTCTACTTTCAAAATTTAGAGGACTTTAGTTTGGGGTGTCTAATGTCAGAATTCTTTTGGAAGGACACAAAATATATTCAGAAAACATTACATTAATCCTTCTAGCATCCCTGCAAGGTGAAACATATTCCCATTTTACAGAGTGGGCAACTTCTTTAATGAAATTTGGCCATGATACACAATAACTAATAAAGCTGGGAGTTGAGCTTAGGGCATCTGATATCGACTCCAGTGTCCTATCTATTAGTCACACTCTCTCATCACTTTGGCATTTCTCATTGTCCTAAAATGCAGTCCACGATCACTTATTCTTCAAAGTACTACCTCATTTGTCAAAGCAACAAAGATAAGAAATTTAGAAAAAAATTACTACTGCAATATCAGAGAGTAATAAACCAGCACAAAAAATAACATTCCAAGTGTACAAAAAATATACCATGTTACATACTGCCTTCAGAATAAGTTGTGTAATATTAAATATGTATGTAAGATAACACACTTTGTTTAGTACATTAATTTGACAGTGCAAGACACGCAACTATTCAGAAATTATGCATTTATTGATGTAAAATGCAGCTAATGAAACAAAAAATCTTGCCATAATTGATGTAAAATACAGCTAATGAAACAAAAACAGTCTTGCCATATGGTGAGACATAATGCTGGTAGAAACATGCAGGCTTAGCATAATCTTTCAGGAAAGCCATCTGGTAAGAAGAACCAAGAGACTCAAAATGCATATATTCTTTTTGACCTAGTAATGATACTTCTAGGAATCTATCACAGGAAATAATCTGAATTTTGGACTGAGCTCTATGCTCCAAGATGATCATGACATCATTTTTTAATAGGGAAACTTGTAAATACCTTAAGATATCAAATGTAGGGAAGTAAGCAGGTAAACTATGGCATCTATTTGAAACTTAATATTATGGGGGTGCCTGGGTGGCTAAGTTGGTTGAGCACCCCACTCTTGGTTTTGGCTCACATCATGATCCCATGGTCATTGGATAGAGTCTCCATGCCCAGTGTGGAGCATATTTGGGATTTTCTTTCTTTCCCTCTGCACCTCTCTCCCACTTGTGTACTCTCTCATTCTAAAATAAAATAAATAAAAATAAAATAAAATGGAATGTTATGAATAAGCCAGAGATACCTGCTGAGGGTAGCTAACCTGGATGCAGGTTTTTTGCTGAGCTTTACCTTAAATCCAAGCCCCTACACAGTCATGTGACTGTTTTTGTGCCAATACCATGCTGTCTTGATGATGACAGCTTTGTAGTAGAGGCTAAAGTCTGGGATTGTGATGCCTCCTGCTTTGGTCTTCTTCTTCAAAATTATTTTGGCTATTCGGGGCCTTTTGTGGTTCCATATGAATTTTAGGATTGCTTGTTCTAGCTTCGAGAAGAAGGCTGGTGCAATTTTGATTGGGATTGCATTGAATGTGTAGATAGTTTTGGGTAGTATTGACATTTTGACAATATTTATTCTTCCAATCCATGAGCATAGAATGTTTTTCCATTTCTTTAAATCTTCTTCAATTTCCTTCAGAAGCTTTCTATAGTTTTCAGCATACAGATCTTTGACATCTTTGGTTAGATTTATTCCTAGGTATTTTATGCTTCTTGGTGCAATTGTGAATGGGATCAGTTTCTTTATTTGTCTTTCTGTTGCTTCATTGTTAGTGTATAAGAATGCAACTGATTTCTGTACATTGATTTTGTATCCTGCAACTTTGCTGAATTCATGTATCAGTTCTAGCAGACTTTTGGTGGAGCCTATTGGATTTTCCATGTATAATATCATGTCATCTGCAAAAAGTGAAAGCTTGACTTCATCTTTGCCAATTTTGATGCCTTTGATTTCCTTTTGTTGTCTGATTGATGATGCTAGAACTTCCAGAACTATGTTAAACAACAGCGGTGAGAGTGGACATCCTTGCCATGTTCCTGATCTCAGGGAAAAAGCTCTCAGTTTTTCCTCATTGAGGATGATGTTAGCTGTGGGCTTTTCATAAATGGGTTTTATGATCTTTAAGTATGTTCCTTCTATCCCGACTTTCTCGAGGGTTTTTATTAAAAAAGGGTGCTGAATTTTGTCAAATGCCTTTTCTGTATCGAATGACAGGATCATATGGTTCTTATCTTTTCTTTTATTAATGTGATGTATCACGTTGATTGATTTGCAAATGTGAACCAGCCCTGCATCCCAGGAATGAATCCTACTTGATTATGGTGAATAATTCTTTTTATATGCTGTTGAATTCGATTTGCTAGTATCTTTTTGAGAATTTTTGCATCCATATTCATCAGGGATATTGGCCTGTAGTTCTCTTTTTTTAATGGGTTAAGCTTTTAAACCAGAGAGAATAGCTAGTACAGAGGCCCTAAAGTGGAAAAGACTGGGTATATTCAAGAGAAGGCTACTGTGGTTGGAGGACAGTGAACCAGGGGAAGAGTGACAGACTTACTTTACCAGTCCTCCTTTGATGGACATATTGCATCCAATATTTTTGTACATTTATCTTTGCATATTTGAATAAGATTAAGTATAGGTAAATTCCCAAAATCTGAATTGCTGAGCCAATATAAATATCTGGAAATTTCCCTCCAAAATGATAAGGAAAAAAGTGGTGTCAATAGAAGTGTTTGTTTCCCATGGCCTCTCTTACACTGTTAGCATATTACCAGACACTGGGGTGCCTGGGTGGCTCAGTCGGTTGAGTGTCCAACTATGGCTCAGGTCATGATCTCATGGTCTGTGTGTTCCAGCCCTGCATCAGGCTCTGTGCTGACAGCTCAGAGCCTGGAGCCTGCTTCAGATTCTGTGTCTCCCTTTCTCTCTGCCCCTCCCCCGCTCATGCTGTCTCTCTCTCTGTCAAAAACAAATAAAAACATTAAAAAAAACACTGTGAAGATAAACATGGTACCAATTTATAACTGACAATATTTTTTAGCAAAATATTTTTTAAAAAAGGAAATGGAAAAGAAAGAAAATAATTGTAGTAATCTAACAATTTACATCAAATTTTGAATTTTTTAAATGAAAAATTTATCTGATTAGAAAAGTATTTATACTTGTGAGGTAGTGAAAAGCTTATTTTGGTTACATAAAAATATCCACTTAGAGTATTAAATGTCTCACCTTACAAGAGAAATCTAAGCAAAGCAATCGTCCTTCCTTATATGCAGCATAGATCTATGATGTGTGGTATTTATTTACATAAATAATAAGGAATAAGATCATATAGTCCATAGACCCAATTGTTTACATGAAGAAACAAGTTTGCTTTTTTTTTTTAAATAGCTCATGAGATCAGTTTTTTGAGAAAATGAAGGACACTTCAAGCGAAAAGCATCGTGATGAACATCTGTAGGTAAATTAAACTCGTATATTTGTTCCTTACCACTGTGCATGATGTTATCACCTTTATGAATACATTATGTAAAACTGAAATTGTGAGGCACTTATTTGCTTGTTTTGTAAGAGCTTATTGCTATGAGTTTGGACAGTGGGACTTCTACTTGTAATATAGACAGCAGATGGGAAGATGTTACCAATGATCAGACTTGTTTTTGTTTTACTCTTCACAGCTGTACCAAAGCATTTCAGTTCCAATAAGATGATAATACAAGGACATACAATTTTCCCCATGTGTGCTCTTCAACTTTGAATATCATCTATTTGCAATTTTTTTTTCCTTACAAGGCATTTCTTTTTTAGCTTCCCAGACTATTAAGAAAACCTAAAACTTGGCTACAAATCCATTTGTAAATATTAATTCCCATTAAATCCATTATCATTATTATTTCACCAAATATAACCCTCCCAAATGTAGTCAAAATAAATTGCTAATATTATGTCCCATCTAAAGTTGAAATCAAGATGTGACTAGAAGTTCAGAGTATAGAGAAAAAAGTAGAGATATAATGTATCTATTCTCATTTCCCCTTAGTCATATCATCAGCATATAGAACATATTTATCTTTTTTAATATCTATAAGAAAGGTAAAATAATTGCTGTTTCTTTACCTTTTGCCCTCACGATGGGAAATGACAAAAAACGTATTTTCATTCTTTATAAACAAAAAGGAATTGAAATCCAACCCATTCTTCTCAATCATTTTGTCTTTTTGTCTCATTCTAAAACTAAGAAAAACTCACTGTTGGAAATGTGGAAAATATAGTGAACAAAAATGAATCACCATAATTTCTCATTTATTAAGAAACATTGTTAATATTGTAACATAAAGTTTTGTCTTTTTTCCTATGTACAATATGTTCTTAAACAAAAGTGAGGTCATACTATATATTGTATACACCTTTCATGTCCTGTTCTAACACTGAATATATTATGAATATCTTTTATATAATTAAATATATAAAAGATTGGTTTTAATTATCATGTAATAATTACTTAACAAATTGCTTTTGGGGGGCATCTGTGTTCTAATTGCTATTAGAAATAATGCTGAAGTGAATATCCATGTACAAATATAATTTTTATACATTTCCTTCATTAGCAAATTTTTCTAGAAATAGAATTCTGGATCTCAGTATAAACATTTTTATTGCTGTGTTTCATTATCCTAAATTTTCTTCTGGAAACGTACCATTTTATAAATCAATCATCAAGAAATTAAAGTGTAAGCCTCTCAGCACCTTTACCAATCAGATCATTATTTTTTTTTTGTAATGTTTATTTATTTATCTTTGAGAGAGAGCACACACAAGTGGGGGAGGAGCAGATAGAGACAGACCCAAATCAGGCTCTGGGCTCTGAGCTGTCAGCGTCAGTGCAGAGCCCAATGTGGGGCTCAAACTCAAAAACTGTGAGATCATGATCTGAGCCCAAGTTGGATACTTAACCGAATGAGCCACCCAGGTGCCCCAAGATCATTAATTTAGATTTTTGTATATTATATTGCACCATTTTTTAAGCAGGCATTTTTTTTTTACTACTAGTAAGGCTGAACATATGTACACCCATGCACACTCATACCTGCCCACATACACCCACATAAGGCCACCCATACCATGCACATCATATATATAACTTACACTGTGTGTATATTATGCTCATTTACCTTTGCTCATACATATATATAGATATTTTTCTTCTTGTTGAATAAGAACACTTATAAAAATATTAACCCATTACCAAAATTTTTAAAAGTTCTAAATTCACCATTTGAGTTTAATTTTTTTAATGTTTATTTATTTTTGAGAGAGTGCAAGTGGGGCAGAGATAGTGAGAGAGGGGCAGAGGATCCGAAGCTGGCTCCACACTGACAGCACCAAGCCCGATGTGGGGCTCAAACTTAGGAACCGCCAGATAATGACCTGAGCCAAAGTCAGATGTTCAACCGACTAAGCCACCCAGGCGCCCCCATTTGCCTTTTAATAATGCATACTGTATTCTTTATTTATAAAAGTTCCTTATATTGGGGCACCTGGATGGCTCAGTTATGTGACCGACTCTTGGTTTCGGCTCAGGCCATGATCTCAAGGTTCGTGAGATCAAGCCCCACATACTGCTTAGGATTCTTTCCCTCTCTCTCTCTATGCCCCTCCCCTGCTCCCACTCTCTCTCATAATATAAAAGTTCCTTATTGGTGTACAGTCAACATTTTTTTTTCTTTTAGGTCTTCTATGTCTTTAAACTTAATGCTTCAATTGTTCTATTCATTCTAATGTATGGCATGACATAGGAAGTCAATTTATCTTTTCCCTGCAATAATTTGTCAGTTGCTCCAATAACAACGTTCCCTACTGATTTGAAATGTCGCTAACATAATTTCTAAAATTAGAAAAATTCCCTTGCCAAGACTCTTCCTCTATCTGGCACATTTCATTCTTGGGAATATACCAGTAACAGCAGCTGTAAATACTAGCCACCTATATATCAGATGAAATACTTTACAATATATGCAAAAGGGCATCAAAAACACCTTGGAAATAACACAATCCTTTTTGTTCAAACAATACCATTTATGTATTTGAGCTCCCTTTAAATTCATGCACAATCTAACAGTAAGCCAATACACACTGGGAAGGTAGGAAAGAAAGGAACACAGTACTCAGGAAACTCAATCTAATATTCCCTTGTTTTAATGTTGTATAATTACATGGTGATTATTTTGATATAACTTAAATAGATTGTTAATAAAAGGAAGTAGAGTTTAATGTAAATGTAATGGTTTCTTATGCTCAAAATATCTAAAATATCATTGTACATAAGAATTAACTGTATTTTAAAATCTACATGTAACCTAATAAAGAGTAGTATAGAAACTTTCAAAAAAGTCAAGACAAAAATCCCACAACCTAGCAGATATGTCTTTGTTGTTTTAAAAGCAGCCAGAACAATGTATTCTTCAGGAAAATCTAAAGCAGACATATTAGAATATTGTCTGTTGTGAGCCTTGTATGTGACAGACTTATGCCACTATGTGTTATGTATATAAATGGATTAGAAAGCTTAAGAAAAAAAAGTTCAGTACATCTTTAAAGTGTTTTCAGAGAGTTGCGGCAAGATGGCGGCGTAGGAGGACGCTGGGCTCACCGCACGTCCTACTGATCACTTAGATTCCATCTACACCTAGCTAAAAAACACAGAAAACCGCCAGAGGATTAGCAGAATGGAGTCGCCGGAGCCAAGCGCAGACGAGAGGCCCACGGAAGAGGGTAGGAAGGGCGGCGAGGCGGTGCGCGCTCCACGGACTGGCGGGAGGGAGCCGGGGCGGAGGGGCGGCTCACCGGCCAAGCAGAGCCCCCGAGTCTGGCTTGCAAAAGCGGAGGGGCCTGATGGACTGTGTTCCCACAACAAGCGCGACTTAGCGTCTGGGAGGTCATAAGTTAACAGCTCTGCTCGGAAAGCGGGAAGGCTGGAGGACAACCAGAGGGAGAGCTGCTGAGCCCCCTGACAACAGAGCTCAGTTTGGTGGGGAACAAAGGCGCTCGCCAGCGCCATCTCCCCCGCCCATCCCCCAGCCGAAATCCCAAAGGGAACCTGTTCCTGCCAGGGAACTTGCTCGCTCCGCGCAAACACCCAACTCTGCGCTTCGGCGGAGCCAAACCTCCGGCAGCGGATCTGACTCCCTCCCGCTGCCACAGGGCCCCTCCTGAAGTGGATCACCTAAGGAGAAGCGATCTAAGCCTGCCCCTCCTGCCCCCGAGCACCTTGCCTACCCACCCCAGCTAATACGCCAGATCCCCAGCATCACAAGCCTGGCAGGGTGCAAGTAGCCCAGACGAGCCACACCACCCCACAGTGAATCCCACCCCTAGGAGAGGGGAAGAGAAGGCACACACCAGTCTGACTGTGGCCCCAGCGGTGGGCTGGGGGCAGACATCAGGTCCGATTGCGGCCCCGCCCACCAACTCCAGTTATACACCACAGCACAGGGGAAGTGCCCTGCAGGTCCTCACCACGCCAGGGACTATCCAAAATGACCAAGCGGAAGAATTCCCCTCAGAAGAATCTCCAGGAAATAACAACAGCTAATGAGCTGATCAAAAAGGACTTAAATAACATAACAGAAAGTGAATTTAGAATAATAGTCATAAAATTAATCGCTGGGCTTGAAAACAGTATACAGGACAGCAGAGAATCTCTTGCTACAGAGATCAAGGGACTAAGGAACAGTCACGAGGAGCTGAAAAACGCTTTAAACGAAATGCATAATAAAATGGAAACCACCACAGCTCGGCTTGAAGAGGCAGAGGAGAGAATAGGTGAACTAGAAGATAAAGTTATGGAAAAAGAGGAAGCTGAGAAAAAGAGAGATAAAAAAATCCAGGAGTATGAGGGGAAAATTAGAGAACTAAGTGATACAATAAAAAGAAATAATATACGCATAATTGGTATCCCAGAGGAGGAAGAGAGAGGGAAAGGGGCTGAAGGGGTACTTGAAGAAATCATAGCTGAGAACTTCCCTGAACTGGGGAAGGAAAAAGGCATTGAAATCCAAGAGGCACAGAGAACTCCCTTCAGACGTAACTTGAATCGATCTTCTGCACGACATATCATAGTGAAACTGGCAAAATACAAGGATAAAGAGAAAATTCTGAAAGCAGCGAGGGGTAAACGTGCCCTCACATATAAAGGGAGACCTATAAGACTCGTGACTGATCTCTCTTTTGAAACTTGGCAGGCCAGAAAGAATTGGCACGAGATTTTCAGGGTGCTAGACAGAAAAAATATGCAGCCGAGAATCCTTTATCCAGCAAGTCTGTCATTTAGAATAGAAGGAGAGATAAAGGTCTTCCCAAACAAACAAAAACTGAAGGAATTTGTCACCACTAAACCAGCCCTACAAGAGATCCTAAGGGGGACCCTGTGAGACAAAGTCCCAGAGACATCACTACAAGCATAAAACATACAGACATCACAATGACTCTAAACCCGTATCTTTCTATAATAACACTGAATGTAAATGGATTAAATGCGCCAACCAAAAGACATAGGGTATCAGAATGGATAAAAAAACAAGACCCATCTATTTGCTGTCTACAAGAGACTCATTTTAGACCTGAGGACACCTTTAGATTGAGAGTGAGGGGATGGAGAACTATTTATCATGCGACTGGAAGCCAAAAGAAAGCTGGAGTAGCCATACTTATATCAGACAAACTAGACTTTAAATTAAAGGCTGTAACAAGAGATGAAGAAGGACATTATATAATAGTTACAGGGTCTATCCATCAGGAAGAGCTAACAATTATAAATGTCTATGCACCGAATACCGGAGCCCCCAAATATATAAAACAATTACTCATAAACACAAGCAACCTTATTGATAAGAATGTGGTAATTGCAGGGGACTTTAACACTCCACTTACAGAAATGGATAGATCATCTAGACACACGGTCAATAAAGAAACAAGGGCCCTGAATGAGACATTGGATCAGATGGACTTGACAGATATATTTAGAACTCTGCATCCCAAAGCAACAGAATATACTTTCTTCTCGAGTGCACATGGAACATTCTCCAAGATAGATCATATACTGGGTCACAAAACAGCCCTTCATAAGTTTACAAGAATTGAAATTATACCATGCTTACTTTCAGACCACAATGCTATGAAGCTTGAAATCAACCACAGAAAAAAGTCTGGAAAACCTCCAAAAGCATGGAGGTTAAAGAACACCCTACTAACGAATGAGTGGGTCAACCAGGCAATTAGAGAAGAAATTAAAAAATATATGGAAACAAACGAAAATGAAAATACAACAATCCAAACGCTTTGGGACGCAGCAAAGGCAGTCCTGAGAGGAAAATACATTGCAATCCAGGCCTATCTCAAGAAACAAGAAAAATCCCAAATACAAAATCTAACAGCACACCTAAAGGAACTAGAAGCAGAACAGCAAAGGCAGCCTAAGCCCAGCAGAAGAAGAGAAATAATAAAGATCAGAGCAGAAATAAACAATATAGAAACTAAAAAAACTGTAGAGCAGATCAACGAAACCAAGAGTTGGTTTTTTGAAAAAATAAACAAAATTGACAAACCTCTAGCCAGGCTTCTCAAAAAGAAAAGGGAGATGACCCAAATAGATAAAATCATGAATGAAAATGGAATGATTACAACCAATCCCTCAGAGATACAAACAATTATCAGGGAATACTATGAAAAATTATATGCCAACAAAGTGGACAACCTGGAAGAAATGGACAAATTCCTGAACACCCACACTCTTCCAAAACTCAATCAGGAGGAAATAGAAAGCTTGAACAGACCCATAACCAGCGAAGAAATTGAATCGGTTATCAAAAATCTCCCAACAAATAAGAGTCCAGGACCAGATGGCTTCCCAGGGGAGTTCTACCAGACGTTTAAAGCAGAGATAATACCTATCCTTCTCAAGCTATTCCAAGAAATAGAAAGGGATGGAAAACTGCCAGACTCATTCTATGAAGCCAGTATTACTTTGATTCCTAAACCAGACAGAGACCCAGTAAAAAAAGAGAACTACAGGCCAATATCCCTGATGAATATGGATGCAAAAATTCTCAATAAGATACTAGCAAATCGAATTCAACAGCATATAAAAAGAATTATTCACCATGATCAAGTGGGATTCATTCCTGGGATGCAGGGCTGGTTCAACATTCGCAAATCAATCAACGTGATACATCACATTAACAAAAAAAAAGAGAAGAACCATATGATCCTGTCAATCGATGCAGAAAAGGCCTTTGACAAAATCCAGCACCCTTTCTTAATAAAAACCCTTGAGAAAGTTGGGATAGAAGGAACATACTTAAAGATCATAAAAGCCATTTATGAAAAGCCCACAGCTAACATCATCCTCAATGGGGAAAAACTGAGAGCATTTTCCCTGAGATCAGGAACACGACAAGGATGCCCACTCTCACCGCTGCTGTTTAACATAGTGCTGGAAGTTCTAGCATCAGCAATCAGACAACAAAAGGAAATCAAAGGCATCAAAATTGGCAAAGATGAAGTCAAGCTTTCGCTTTTTGCAGATGACATGATATTATACATGGAAAATCCGATAGACTCCACCAAAAGTCTGCTAGAACTGATACAGGAATTCAGCAAAGTTGCAGGATACAAAATCAATGTACAGAAATCAGTTGCATTCTTATACACTAACAATGAAGCAACAGAAAGACAAATAAAGAAACTGATCCCATTCACAATTGCACCAAGAAGCATAAAATACCTAGGAATAAATCTAACCAAAGATGTAAAGGATCTGTATGCTGAAAACTATAGAAAGCTTATGAAGGAAATTGAAGAAGATATAGAGAAATGGAAAGACATTCCCTGCTCATGGATTGGAAGAATAAATATTGTCAAAATGTCAATACTACCCAAAGCTATCTACACATTCAATGCAATCCCAATCAAAATTGCACCAGCATTCTTCTCAAAACTAGAACAAGCCATCCTAAAATTCATATGGAACCACAAAAGGCCCCGAATAGCCAAAGGAATTTTGAAGAAGAAGACCAAAGCAGGAGGCATCACAATCCCAGACTTCAGCCTCTACTACAAAGCTGTCATCATCAAGACAGCATGGTATTGGCACCAAAACAGACACATAGACCAATGGAATAGAATAGAAACCCCAGAACTAGACCCACAAACGTATGGCCAACTCATCTTTGACAAAGCAGGAAAGAACATCCAATGGAAAAAAGACAGCCTCTTTAACAAATGGTGCTGGGAGAACTGGACAGCAACATGCAGAAGGTTGAAACTAGACCACTTTCTCACACCATTCACAAAAATAAACTCAAAATGGATAAAGGACCTAAATGTGAGACAGGACACCATCAAAACCTTAGAGGAGAAAGCAGGAAAAGACCTCTCTGACCTCAGCCGTAGCAATCTCTTACTCGACACATCCCCAAAGGCAAGGGAATTAAAAGCAAAAGTGAATTACTGGGACCTTATGAAGATAAAAAGCTTCTGCACAGCAAAGGAAACAACCAACAAAACTAAAAGGCAACCAACGGAATGGGAAAAGATATTCGCAAATGACATATCGGACAAAGGGCTAGTATCCAAAATCTATAAAGAGCTCACCAAACTCCACACCCGAAAAACAAATAACCCAGTGAAGAAATGGGCAGAAAACATGAATAGACACTTCTCTAAAGAAGACATCCGGATGGCCAACAGGCACATGAAAAGATGTTCAGCGTCGCTCCTTATCAGGGAAATACAAATCAAAACCACACTCAGGTATCACCTCACGCCAGTCAGAGTGGCCAAAATGAACAAATCAGGAGACTATAGATGCTGGCGAGGATGTGGAGAAACGGGAACCCTCTTGCACTGTTGGTGGGAATGCAAATTGGTGCAGCCGCTCTGGAAAGCAGTGTGGAGGTTCCTCAAAAAATTAAAAATAGACCTACCCTATGACCCAGCAATAGCACTGCTAGGAATTTATCCAAGGGATACAGGAGCACTGATGCATAGGGCCACTTGTACCCCAATGTTCATAGCAGCACTCTCAACAATAGCCAAATTATGGAAAGAGCCTAAATGTCCATCAACTGATGAATGGATAAAGAAATTGTGGTTTATATACACAATGGAATATTACGTGGCAATGAGAAAAAATGAAATATGGCCTTTTGTAGCAACGTGGATGGAACTGGAGAGTGTGATGCTAAGTGAAATAAGCCATACAGAGAAAGACAGATACCATATGGTTTCACTCTTATGTGGATCCTGAGAAACTGAACAGGAACCCATGGGGGAGGGGAAGGAAAAAAAAAAAAAAGAGGTTAGAATGGGAGAGAGCCAAAGCATAAGAGACTGTTAAAAACTGAGAACAAACTGAGGGTTGATGGGGGGTGGGAGGGAGGAGAGGGTGGGTGATGGGTATTGAGGAGGGCACCTTTTGGGATGAGCACTGGGTGTTGTATGGAAACCAATTTGTCAATAAATTTCAGAAAAAAAAAAATTTAAAAAAATTGAACAGGAAAAAAAAAATAAAAAAAATAGTGTTTTCAAAGTGAAAATTACTTTTTTAAGAGCAAAAGGTCAGTGACAGCAAACTATCAGATTTCCATTCAGCCTCTCACTTTCAAAGGCAATAAAAGCTACATAATAGAACCAAATAAATACCCCAGTCTTAATGTTATGTGAAAGTGACTGGTGCCAGATTTAAGACTGAAAACATGCACTTTGGCCAAAGGGTTACTTAAAAGGACCAAAACCAATCATTATTCTAAAAGCTATTAGTACATTCTTTAAAGAATTTACTTTAATTCCATTTGTTTTCATAACTTCAAAAGAAGTTAATTTTTGGAAAGCTCTCAAAACAGTACCTTGCACATAAAAAGTTTTACGTAAATTTTATCATTCATTACTTCTTTTTTTTAGGAATGCATTTTAAAAAGCCATCCAAGGGGCGCCTGGGTGGCTCAGTCAGTTAAGCGTCCGACTTCGGTTCAGGTCATGATCTCATGGTCCGTGAGTTTGAGCCCGGCGTCGGGCTCTGTGCTGACAGCTCAGAGCCTGGAGCCTGCTTCAGATTCTGTGTCTCCCTCTCTCTTTGACCCTCCCCTGTTCATGCTCTGTTTCTCTCTGTCTCAAAAATAAATAAACGTTAAAAAAAATAAAATAAAAACCATCCAAAAGTTTTTTTAAAAAAGGCTAAATATATGATTCAATCACCTGGGAGACAAGGATGTGATCATCATTAGTCACATACCCATGCAGCAAATTCAAAAGCTCTATACTCCTCCCCACAGCTGCCCTGTATTAAGGACTATTACAGCCTCCTCTGTGTGCACATATGCAAGGAAGTCAGAGATTGAAATCTCAAGTAAAGCAAAAAGTCAATCATTTCTGCAGTTTACCCAAAAGGAAAAACAGTGAAGGAGTACATATAACAAGTAACTTAAAATGAAAGACTAGAATATGAGTTTACTTGTGTTCACTTCTACAGAAAGCCTAAATGATTATGACTTCCTTCTGCCTTATAAGCAGCTGGAAATTTCTCAGGGCTACTCAGGAAATGGTTTTATTTTAAAGACTGCAGTTTTCACCCAGATGATATAAATAAACAGCTCTACTTGAGTTGTCCCTGATTCACTCTGTGATGTTTTCCCCTATCACTTGGCTCTCACAAGATTTAACATAGAAACTGACTTTCCTTCTGTTTTTTCCATCATGTCAAGTTCTTTTCAACACTAAGACATTTGTATGGGCCATTCCCTCAGCATCAAGGGGTATTCCTGATCTTCCCATGGCTGGCTTTTTAATATCATTCGGGATTCAGATTACAAATTACGACTTCAGAAAAGCTTTTTCTGATTATCAAGTTAAAGTAGTCACCTCTCTCACTGTCACATCTCTCTAAATTTCTCCATACCACTCATGATGGTTTCATTTTCTTAGTTCAATTATTTGTTCACTTGGTTACTACTCTTCACTTCAAGCTCCAAGAGGGCAGGAATTTGTGTTTTGTTCAATGCTTTATAGCCAGCACCTAGGACACCAGCATATACTAAGTGTTCAATATTTTTTCAATAAACACACTTAAGTGGTTTACATTTTTGTTTTAAAAACCCATCATCAAATGGTAATGTGGGAGGTCTTCTACTCCACTTCTTCCCATGTATACACCAAATCCACAACTACATATGGAATAACTGCCACAGGAAAAAAAATCTTGAAAATTAGCTGAACAGATTCTTCCACAACAAAGGATAAAAGGGCCGCAATCAAAATGGGCAAAAGATGCAGAGAACAAGGTTTTCCCAAAAACTCCACACTTGGAGTGGCAATACACAACAGGGAGGGATCTCAAAAGCACAGAGCCTCTCCCTAAGGAATTAGAAGTTTGTGCCCCATACTGGGCACCCCACACCTTGGGACCAGCACCAGAGACATGAGGCCTCAAAAAAGCCTGGTTTGGAAAAACGAATAGGGCTTAAATTCAGAGGTGGGAGGGTGGGGATCTAGACACTCCTTTACTGGGGCTCAAACAAATCCCCTCATTCCAGGACCTGGCACAAAGAGCAGTTTGAGAGGTAAATGGATTATACGTAAATGTCATTCAGTGGCTAATCTTAAAGCATCTGCCAGAAGAGCTGGTATTAATTGGGATTTTCCTCAGGAATAGAGGCACTGTGGAATACCAGTTTTTGTATTCTCTCTTTACCTTACTAGTCTAGGGGCATCTGTGGACACAAATTTGCTAAAACTATAAGCATGTCCCTCTCCCACACTCTTTCCTGGCCTTGCTAAAGCCACAGGCATGTCCTACCTCCCAGGACTCTTTCCTGGCCTCACTAAACCTGCCAGCATGACCCACTTCCAACACTCTCCCACAGCCTCACTAAAACCGGTGTGCAAGCCCAGTCCACACAGGGTAGGATTCTTGATTGCCTGTCTCAAGTGGGCAGAGGGGCTTACAATCCTGGGCCTCACAGGACTGTAACAATCTCAAAGACAGTTCTGGGCAGGACACCACACACAGATACTACACAGACAGTGGACTAAAACACACACCCCAATCTGCATGTAAAAGGGGCCTATTTATTTTCCCTGGAGCATCATTCTAAGGGACAGACTCCAGGTTTGTCATACATCTCTTGTCTAGAAAAGAACTCTCAGGAGAACACCATCTGTACACCCTACCTTGGTCTCACACAAACTTACTGGTACCTCCCAGAAAGGACCTTATATACTCACTTGAAGCCCTGATTAGTGCTGCTGTCACCCAGGGGACACCTCATAACCCGGTCTGTAGGTCAGCAGGGTCTATGACTGCAGTCCCACAAGAATGTATATTTTTGCATACATTAAAAGGTTCTGCCTAAAAGTCTAGCACCCAATAAATCTGAATCTATGTGCTGCCCGAGTTCATTTCCTTTGGAATAATGACAGGTCCTGGGACACCCTCAACAACTGGGATCTATCAAGAATAAACCAGGCTACTTAGTTCAAGAGACAACCAAGAGGTAGGTCATGGTTGAAAAACAAGGTCCACCTCCTGTACAAGTCCACTCCTTAAATACTGAGAGAGGTAGCTGTTTCACCTAATATACAGAAACAAACACAGAGAATAAAGCAAAATGAGGAAACAGAGGAATATGATCCAAAT
Organism: Prionailurus bengalensis; assembly: GCF_016509475.1. Lineage (NCBI taxonomy): Eukaryota > Metazoa > Chordata > Mammalia > Carnivora > Felidae > Prionailurus > Prionailurus bengalensis. Next base: position 77,490,700 of record NC_057361.1, on the reverse strand, counting down.
TAAAGGACAAAGCAAAACCTCAGAGAAACGCCTTTAAAAAACAGAGATAAATAATCTCCCTGACACAAATTCAAAGTAATGGTCATAACATACTCACCAAACTCAGGAATGGAGTGAAAGAACACAGTGAGAATTTCAACAAACAGACAAAAAATATTTAAAAATACAAAAACAGTCACATAGTTGAAGAATACAATAATTGAAATGAAAAACACACTAGAAGGTCTCACCAGTAGACTAGATGATATAGAAGAATGGATCCACTCATCCTGGAATACAGGGCAGTAGAACTTACCCAAACAGGTCAACAGAAAGAGAAGAGAATCTTAAAAAATGAAAGAAGTGGGGTACCTGGGTGACTCAGTTGGTAAAGCATCCAACTCTTAGTTTCAGCTCATATCATAACCTCATGTTTCATGAGTTCCAGCCCCGCATCAGGCTCCATGCTGACATTGCACACACCCTGCTTGGGATTCTCTCTCTTCCTCTCTCTCTTCCTCTCCCCCACTTGCTCACTCTGTCTCTTTCAAAATTAATAAACTTAAAAAAATAAAAAATAAATAAAAATTGAAGTGGCTTAAAAAATCTATGGGACATCATCAAGCAGAATAAACATTTGTATTACAGGGGTCCCAGAAGGAAAAAAGAATAAGAAAGGAACAGAAGACTTATTTGAAGAAATGATGGCTGAAAACTTTCCTAACATGGAGAATGAAACAGACATCCAGGTCCAGGAAGCACAGAGCATTCCAAATAAGATGAAAGCAAAGATATCCACAACAAGAAACATTACAATGAAAATGTCAAAAGATAAAGAGAGAATCTTAAAAATAGCAAGAAGAAAACAAATTGGTACCTACAAGGGAACCACATAAGATGATGATAGCAAACTCTACAGGCCAGAGGGGAGGGGCATAATATATTCAAAGTGCTAAAAGGAAAGAACTTACAACTAAGACTACTCTACCTGGAAAGGCTATCATGCAGAATTGAAGGAGAGATCATTTTTTTCCAGACAAGTAAAAGCCAAAGGAGTTGATCAATACTAAACCAGCCATATAAGAAATGTTAAAGGGTCTCCCTTAATCTAAAGAAAGCATCAACATATAAAAACAAAAGTAAAAATCCTGCTGGTAAGGCAAATATATAGTAATGGTAGCAGATTAACCAGTTATATAAAGCTCGTATGAAGGTTAAAAGAGAAAAAGCAGTAAAATTGACGATTACTACAATAATAAGGGATACACAAAATAAAAAATGTAAAATATGACATAAAAAATACATGGTATGAAAGAGAAATAATGTGGTTTTTAGAATGCATTCAAATTTGAAAGGGAAAGACAAAGAGATACAGAGAAACAGAGAGTCTCTCTCTCTCTCTCTCTCTCTCTCTCTATATATATATATATATGTATATGTATATTTATGTATGTGAACCTCATGCTAAGGAAAAACTACAAGAGTTACACAAAAGATAATGAGAAAGGAATCTAAACACATTCATCAAACCACAAGGGAAGAGAGCAAAGAAGAAAGGAATACAGAGAAACTACAAAAACTGCCAAAAAGCAATTAACAAAATGGCCATTAGTAAATGCCTATTAATAATTACTTAAAATGTAAATGGACTAAATTCTCTAATGAAAAGACACAGAATGGCTAAATGGATAAAAAATATATATAAGACATATCTATATATTGCCTACAAGAGACTTACTTCAGATCTAAGGACACACAGAAACTGAAAATGAAGGGAAAGAATAAGATTTCTACACAAACAAATGTAAAAAAAGCTGGTGTAGCAGGAACTTATATTAGACAAAACAGACTTTAAAACAAAAACTGTAATAAAAAGACAAAGTAGGGCATTAAATAAGGCTAAAAGGGTCAATCTAACAAGGGTATGTAACATTTGTAAATATTCACGCTCCCAATATAGAAGCACCTAAATGTATAAAGCAAATATTAACAGACATAAAGGGGGATATTGATAGCAATGCAATAATAGTAAGGGATTTAATCCCCACTTGGAATAATGGATAAATCATCAAAGAATGAATTAAGGACGTATCAGTCTTAAGCAACACATTAGACCAGATGGACTTAATATACATATAACATTCCATTCCAAAGCCACAAAATACTCTTGTCAAATGCTCATGGAACATTCTCCAGGATAGACACATGTTAGTCCACAAAGCAAATTTCAATAAACTTAAGACTGAAATCATATCAATCATCTTTTCCAATCACAATGGTATAAAACTAGAAATTAATTAGAAGAATGAAACAAAAAAAATCACATAAATGTGAGATTAAACAGCATGCTACTGAATAACCAATGAGTAAACAAAGAATTCAAAAAGGAAATCAAACAATACTGAGACATATTAAAATGCAAATGCAACAACCTAAATCTATGGGATGCAGCAAAAGCAGTTCACAGCAACACAAACTTACTTCAAGAAACAAGAAAAATCCCAAATAAATGATTTAACTTTATAACTAAAGGAACTAGAAAAAATAAACAAAGGCCAAAGTTGGTAGAAAAAAGGAAATATTAAAGATCAGAGTGGAAATAAATGAAGGAAAGACAAAGACAACAGTAGAAAAGGTCAGTGAAACTATGAACTGTTTCTTTGAAAAGATAAAAAAAAATTGACAAATCGCAGCTAGAAAAAAAAGAGAAGGCTTAAATAAATAAAATCAGAAATGAAAGAAGTTAAAACTGATATCACAGATATATTAAAAATAGATAAATTCCTAGAAAACATACAATCATCCAAAAACTGATTCATGAAGAATTAGAAAATCTGAATAGACTAATTACTAGCAAGGAGATTAAATCAGTAATCAAAAACTTCCCAGTAAATGAAAATCCAAGACCAGACAGCTCTACTGATTAATTCTTCCAATCAAAGACTTAATACCTATCCTTCTCAAGCTCTTCCAAAAAAGAAGAAGAAGAAGAAGAAGAAGAAGAAGAAGAAGAAGAAGAAGAAAAAGAAAGAAAGAAAGAAAGAAAGAGAAAAGAAAAGAAAAGAAAAGAAAAGAAAAGAAAAGAAAAGAAAAGAAAAGGAGGGAACATTTCCAAACTCATTTTATGAAGCCAACATTACCCTGGTACTGAAACCAAACAACAGCAGCAGAAGGAAGAGGGCAAGGGGACAGCAGGTAAAGGAAGGGGAGGAGGAGGAGGAGGATACAGTCCAATATCCTTAATGAAAAAATTCTTAACAATATATTAGCAAACCAAATTCAACAATATATTCACCATGGGGCGCCTGGGTGGCTCAGTTGGTTAAGCGTCCGACTTCAGCTCAAGTCATGATCTCACGGTCTGTGAGTTCTAGCCCCACATCGGGCTCTGTGTTGACAGCTCAGAGCCTGGAGAGTGCTTCAGATTCTGTCTCCCTCTCTCTGCCCCTCCCCCACTTATGCTCGCGCTCTCTCTCTCTCTCTGTCAAAAATAAATAAACTTAAAAAAAAAATATATTCACCAGATCATGCACCATGATCAAGTGGGATTTATTCCAGTCATGAAAGGATGGTTCAACATCTATAAATCAATCAATGTGACATGCCACATTAACAAGATGAAGAATAAAAATTTTATAATCTCAATAGATGCAGAAAAAAGCATTTGACGAAACTCAACATCCATTTATGATAAAAAAATCTCAAAAAAGTGGGTATATAGAGAACATATCTCAACATAATAAAGGCCATATATGAAAAACATGCAGCAAACATCATAGTCAGTGGGAAAAGCTCAAAGTGTTTCCTGTAAGATCAGGAACAAGACAGAAATGCCCACTCTTGCCATTTTTATTCAACATAGTATTGGCAATCCTAGCTATGACAATTAAACAAGAAAAAGAAATAACATCAAAATAGAAAAAGAGGATATAAAACTGTCACTGTTTGCAGATGACATTATATATACAGAAAACCCTAAAGACTCCACCAAAAAGCTCTTAGAACTAATAAAAGAATTGAGTAAAGTGGCAACATACAATATCAGTATACAGAAACTATTTGCATTTCTATACATTAATAAGGAACAATCAGAAAGAGAAATGAAAAAGACAATCCCATTTACAATCGTATCAAAAAGAATAAAATACCTAGGAATAGATTTAACCAAGGAAGTGAAAGACCTATATACTAAAAACTGTAAGACATTGATGAAAAAATTGAAGACACAAGTAAGTGGAAAGATAACTCGTGCTCATGGATTGGAACTATTAATAATGTTAAAATGTGCATACTACGCAAAGCAATCTATAAATTCAATGCAATCTCTATCAAAACTCTGATGGCATTTTTCACACAAATAGAACAAGTAATACTAAAGTGTTTATGGAACCACAAAAAACAATAACCAAAGCAATCTTGAGAAAGAACATAGCTGGAGGTATCATGCTCCCTAATTTGAAACTATGCTACAAAGCTGTAGTAATCAAAACAGTATGGTATTGGCATAAACACAGACCAATAGATCAATGGAACAGAATAGAAAACCCAGAAATAAACCCATGCATATATGGTCAATTTACTTTTGACAAGAGAGGTAAGCATATACAATAGGGAAAGGACAGTCTCTTCAATTAATGGTACTGGGAAAGCTGGACAGCCACAGGCAAAAGAATGAAACTGGACTACTATCTTATACCATATACAAAAAATAACTCAAAATGTATTAAAGACTTGAATGTAAGACCAGAAACCATAAAACTCCTAAAATAAAGGATAAGCCATAAGCTCCTTGACATTGCTGCTGGCAATACTTTTTAAATGACTCCAAAGTCAATAGGAACAAAAGCAAAAATGAACACATGGGACTGCATCCAAGTAAAAAGCTTCTGGGTAGCATAGAAAACCATCAACAGAGTGAAAGAGCAACCCACAAACACTAAGGAAGAAAATATTTATAATTTTTTTTTCAACGTTTATTTATTTTTGGGACAGAGAGAGACAGAGCATGAACGGGGGAGGGGCAGAGAGAGAGGGAGACACAGAATCGGAAACAGGCTCCAGGCTCTGAGCCATCAGCCCAGAGCCCGACGCGGGGCTCGAACTCACGGACCGCGAGATCGTGACCTGGCTGAAGTCGGACGCTTAACCGACTGCGCCACCCAGGCGCCCCTAGGAAGAAAATATTTATAAACCATATATTTGATAAGTTATTAATATCCAAAATATATAAGCAACTCCTATAACTCAATAGCAAAAAATCAAATACCTTGATTAAAAAATGGGCAAGAGGGACGCCTAGGTGGCTCAGTCGGTTAAATGTCCGGCTTCAGCTCAAGTCATGATCTCAGAGCTCGTGGGTGCGAGCCCCGCATCAGGCTCTGTGCTGATAGCTCAGAACGTGGAGCTTGCTTTGGATTCTGTGTCTCCTTCTCTCTCTGCCCCTCCCCCACTCATGCTCTGTCTCTGTCTCTCTCAAAAATAAATAAACATTAATAAAATTTTTTTAAATGGACAAAAGACTTAAATGGATATTTACTACAAAGAATCCAAATGATTAACAAGTACATGAAAAGATACTTAACATCACTTACCAGGGAAATTAAATTTAAATCACAATGAGATATCACCTCATATCTGTTGGGACAGCCATTATAAATACAAAAAATATATTAAATAAAATATAATAAATATTGGCAAGGATGTAGAAAAATTGGAACGCCTGCACACTTACATCGGGAATGTAATAGTATAGCCCTATAGGAAACAGTACGGGAATGCCTCAAATAATTAAAATCAGAACTACCATATGATCTAGCAATCCAATTCTGTGTATAGATACAAAATAAATAAATCGGGATCTAGAAAAGATCTCTGCACTAATGAAAATATAAAGTGAATGGTGGTTGCTAGGAGCTAATGAGAAAGGGAAATGTGGAGTTGTTGTTTAATGGCTATAAAATTGCATTCATGCAAGATGAAAAGTTATAGATAAACATTGTGCTTATAGTTAACAAAACTATACTATACACTTAAAGTTTGTTAAGAGTTGAGCTCTCATGTTATATGTTTTTACCACAATATTTTTTAAAAGACAACCATATAAAACAGAACTGGTCTCTGTAAGCATATTTACTAATTCCTATTTTAAAAAGGGAAATTATTATTTTTTTTACAGTAAAAGTTGTTCTCTTCCAGCTACTATTGGACTAGAGAGAAGAGAGATTATATTCAAGTCTCTATAAAAAGTGGAATCAAGAGACAGCAAAAGACACAGAGAGATTAGATCTTGTTTATATCAAATACCTACTGAAGCAGCATGCAAAATCACCATAGGATATCAGAAAACATTTGTGACTGGGTGTCAAAAAATTTAATTTACTATTTTATTTTACATACCAACCAATAAAATATGCATAGGCAATTAAGAACATCTTTACCAAGTGTATCTTAAAACACTTTTAAAACACATAAAATCAGTACTGTTGTAGGTAGCATAAGAAGCTACTTTTGAATAAAGAAAGTGTATAAAGATCAGATTCCTGGCATCTTGTATCTTAAAACAATCATCAATAGAAGAAAATTTAAGAGAAAATAATGAGATACCTTTATATGATGATATCCTTAAAAAGGCAGAATATCAAACTCTAGACTAATCTTATAGCCCAATGGCAATGATCCTGTTTTTTGGTGTTTATCTGGATTTCCATTAAAGGTTTTTATTTCCCCCTCAATGTGGTATTTCAAATGTATTTCAACATACATTCCTGAAGAATAGTTGAAAACATCTACAACTATTGCTTGCTGTTCCAACCTTCCTTTGTTGAATAGATGGCTTAAAAAATGTTTAGAATAAGAAACCATTCATGTTGAAAATGTGAAATGTCTTCTTTAATGGATAATTAAGCATTACCACATCAATGTGAAGAGCATACATGTTTTTAATGTAAACTTTTAAGCAGGATTTAAACCAGCCTTGCAGACATATTCAAAATAGGCAGAATGGAGAAAGGGCACAATTTTTTTTTCTTCTGCCTAATAAAAAAAAATCTCTTGTCACTCTAACTTTAGAATAATGATTAGCCTTGAGAGTGATACAGGTACTGAAGCAATTGATAGCATTTTGCAAACTTTATCATTACATTCTTTATTCCACATCAATGCTCATTTGAGTTAATAATCAGTGCTGGGTGGAATGCTATCTATTAAGTATTTGTTAAATCAATCCCATTATGAAGATGTAAGAGAGTGGGAAGAATAGCACCTTTATTAAAGTATCTAGGAACTAGAGTGATATGTAATACAAAGGATCATGAAACTAAATCTTCCCAATTATATTAGTGGGAAAAAAAATACACAATCTTTATACTAATGGTTCTTTGAGATATAATTAGTTATCTTTAATGTATCTGAAGAAGGGACTTCAAAAGGAGCTGACATATTTTTTTAAGTCCTCAGGAGATTTTTAATATTTATTTATTTATTTATTTATTTATTTATTTATTCATTCATTCATTCATTCATTTATTTATTGAGGGGGGGGTACAAGTGGGGGAGAGGCAGAGAGAGGAAGAGAGAATCCCGAACAGGCTCCACACTGTCAGCACAGAGCCCAACGTGAGGCTTGAACCCACGAACGATGAGATCATGACCTGAGACAAAATCGAGTTGGATGCTTAACCAATTGAGGCGTGCAAGCCTCCCCCCCCCACCCACCAGATTTTTAATTATCATTTTTCAACAACACCAAATCTCATTATGTGATGGACAGTAGATGTAGGAGCACCCTCTCCCCCAATCTGAGTTTCATGGACCAGATTCCTCCAAGTGTCCTTACTGCAAGAATATTCTCTTGAGCAGGAAAGCCCATGGTTTATAAAACCTTTATCCCCACATCAATTTTGATGAATTCCTAGCATCCTTTTTCCTCTTCCTAGCATCTCTGACCTCTATAAGATATATATATATATAAGATATATAAGATATAATCAGCCAACCAAAAATATGAATGCATTTAATGTTAAAGTGGTAAGCCCAGTTTAAAAGAAACCAGAATTAAGAAACTAAGCAAAAACACACTGGACCATAAATAGTTAGAACTTATGAAATGTAATTTCTAATCTTTAATTCTTTAAATTATAAGCCCTGTGTATTCTGACTTCAGTATCAGTGATACAGTGTCATATTGGAAAACTGATGATACACCTGTAAAATTACGTAAGAGAAAAATTCCCCAAATAGATCTTAGAATTCTTAGTATTAAGGTGAAAATTCATGATACAACTACTAGGTTTTTGTGTAGAATAATAACCAAACACCCTCTACAATTACACTCATATTTGTTCCATTGGTACTTAGTAAATATAACAAACTAAGAGCTCTCTATTCAAATTTCATTTTCCAGTTTTTCCCAGTTTCTCAATGATAGTGGTGATGAATATTAGGGAAAGTCAGCAACCAGGACAAATGCTACATTAACTGGAATAGGTATTTTCCTATACTCTTGTGATTTTAGTACTACTCTAAAGTCTTTCCTGCCTTTACCTTTACCTAGCTAGGAATACCCAGCATTATTCTACTCAGTAGTTAATAACATCAGAATCATTTCCATAGATGCACTGTTACAATGGCTTCACATTACCTAGGCTTTTCCAATAAACCTGCTCCCACTTCTTCTCATTTAAGTTTTACATGAGAAAATTTGCTCTCAAAAAGAAGTCGGTTCAGGATCTGAACTGATAGAATATCTTCAATCTAAGTGAATTTCATCAGGTATGGAAATATTATAGTAAAATACTCCACCCTGAGTGACTGCAGGCAGCATGGAACCCCAGTGAGAGCACTGAAAGTAAAACAAAAAGTCTAGGCAGAACATTTCCTCAGCCTGGACAGAGTTTTCCCTAGCAGGGTTCAATTCTATTACCAAGGGCGGAAAACATCAATACATCATGTTTTTCTTTAGTTTTGATCTTCTAAGTAATTTAGGTACCAAATCCTTTCAGAAATAATGTGAGAAATAAACAGCTACTAAATAAACACGATATGAGGTGTTTATTTGGCTCATTCCCTTACTTTGTTCCTGTCTATGTTCAAATATCATTACAAGGCCCATCCTGACCATCCTATTTCAAATTGCAACCCTCATCCCTGGTACTCTCTATTTCAGATCTTTTCACCATAGCATTTGCACCTGGGATTTTATCTAGCTAGCTAGTGACATATATGTGTGTGTATAGCAGGGGCGGATATGGATATGTATGTGTGTGTGTCCATTTTTTTTTCTCCTTGTCCTCACTGTCCTCACTATAATGTACTCATAAGCTACTACAGCAATGCCTGGAGCATAGTAGACACCAAAATATATGTTATTTTTACCTATATTAAACTCTAAAGGGCTGCCATAATTATCATCAAGGAATCCACTTCAGTGTTACCCACATCTCTGCAGTATGTCAGGGATATTTAAGAATTTCAGTGACTCTCCTCATTCCCTGTGATATTAAGGGCTTCCACATTTGGAAATGACACTCTGATACATTATATGCTTTTCTCAAAAGTTTTCAATTAATTCAATTTAGATTCAGAGGATATTAGTGCTTAACTGCAAAGACATGTTTTTTCTTACTACCCAGAAGCAATTCCTTTTTCAAGATGATAGTTATCACTTATTTATGCTGAATAAATTATTTTCAAATTTTAGCAGGTACTTACAGCTTTATTTTCAGAATACAAGAAAGAAGTGAATTATGATCATTGTTCAATTAGAATGATCAAGCACTACTTTCTTACTATTTTCCAAAATTACCTTTCTTAACTATCCCAAATTATGGCTATAAAATGATTTATATTTGGTGAACAAATATTAAAATTAACAATATTTCATATTATTTTGGATATAGCTACAAATTTCTTTCCTAACAAGAGTTTTATACAACTCTTTCATTCATTCCCTAACCTTCCATTTAACCAAGAAGAGAAATTATTCTATTATACTTGCTATTTCTCAAAGCTTACTAAAACACTTCTTTCTACTATGTGTATTTGCTAAATGGGATATGAGAGAATTTGAGACCTTTGGGGAATGGAGAGAAGAGAGAATAAAATGTAAATATCATGACTTTCATTTTAGTTACTTAAATTTGAGAACATGAGATGAAATAGTGATACCTTCTAAGTATCTGGAAAACAAGACCAGAAGGCAGGTCTGGTCTGGATCAAAGACATAAATTTAGGAGCACCCACATAAGGTTGATAATATGAATTCAACATGGCAAGCAAATTTTAGCAGGAAAACAAGGGCCTCAAATGAAAACTCAGGAATTAGGCAAAATGATTGGGATAGGAAGATGGGAAACTAGGAAATAGAAGCAGGGTACATATAGGTGAAAAGCACAGGAGTTTCAGGAAAGAATGGGTAGTAGGTAGTATCAAATGCCAAAAAGAACTCAAAGAAAATGACATTTTAGAAAAGGACTTTATTTTTTTTAATTTTTTTAACGTTTATTTATTTTTGAGACAGCGAGAGACAAAGCATGAACGGGGGAGGGTCAGAGAGAGGGAGACACAGAATCCGAAACAGGCTCCAGGCTCTGAGCTGTCAGCACAGAGCCCAACGCGGGGCTCGAACTCACGGACCGTGAGATCATGACCTGAGCCAAAGTCGGCCGCTTAACCAACTGAGCCACCCAGGCGCCCCTAGAAAAGGACTTTAGATTTGGACATTAAGATAAGGGTCATAGATACCTTTGCAAAAGGCTATTAGAGTACATGTGCAGAAATTATGTTATCTATGATTTAAGTATTCTCCTTTGTTCTGCAGGCTACACTAATGCCATTATTAGACATGGTATGGTCCTTGCTGGATGGCTGGTTTGTGCAAGCACACCCTGAATGCTCCTGTTAATCACTACCTTGAGAATGTACAGATCCTATCTTCCCTCTATATGCCCATTCAGCAGGATACGTAAAGAAACATGTTGTTCAATGTTCAGGGTCACGGGCTCCAGGCCTGGCCAACCCAGAGCATTTCCTTTGTAATGAAGAATGTTTCGATGGCAGGCCTTGATCTCCTTGCAACACTGGCCATGCTAGGAGGGAAAAGGCTACAGACAGTTGCTAGGCTATTTGCTGCACTATAAAAGCTTGCTGATTGTAGATTCCAGCAGCAGATGCTCTGTGGTCTGCTGCCCCTGGACTCTCAGTAAGAAAGTTCCCCCAATAAACATAACTATCCCTCAGTCTCTGTCCAGGTCCTTTCTTTGGTCTCACTGGGCCATCCTCCTTAAGGCTTAGAGTCGGCCAAAGTGTGGCAATACACACATTGGTTGAGAATAAGTCAGTTCAATTCATAAATTACATAATGTGTGCTGTGAAGCTCCTTTAGCATATTAGTATTAAGAAAAATATAATTGGTTAGATTAGAGGCTAACATATTATATCAAATTTTCTATATGGACTTTTGTGATTAAATATAAATTGATATATGAAGTCTATTGTTTTAATTCTTAAAATGAAAATATCATATATTATGTTTAACTTAAGTTAGTAAGGAAAATATCTTTTAAAAAGACTGACAATGATGAATGTAACTACTGTTAAGGATAAATTAATCATCATTTTGGAAAACCATTTGGCATTACTATTGAAGGTAAACCTATGTATTATAACCTATGATGCAGCAATTCCATATACCAAACTGAAATGCATGCATATGTATACAAAAACACACATACAAAAGTATTCACAACAAAAACACAAATGTCTGTCAATATTTGAATGGGTAAGTTAATTTTTATATATTCATATAATGGAATACTATAGAGGAGGGGTTGGCAAAATATGGGCCAAATCCAACTGGAAGCTTATTTTTGCAAAGTCTGACTGGAATACAACCAGACTCATTTATTTATATATTGTCTATGGCTGATTTTGCATTACAATAGTCAAACTGAGTTGTTGTGAAAGGTTGTGTAAAGTGTCCAAAGCCTAAAATACTAACTCTCTGGCCCTTTACAGAAGATGTTTGCTGACCCAGGCTATAGAATAAAATGACAAAATGCAGTTACACTCAAAATTGTGAATGATTCTCACAAACATGGGGTTGAGTGAAAGAGACCAGATACAGAAAAGTAGATACTCTATTATTCAATTCATATAAAGTTCAAAAACAGGCAGTACTAAACTACAGTGTTCCAAGTCAAATTAGTAGTTACCTTTGGGGAGGAAGAAGGCAATAGGAACTGGGAAGAACTGGTACTGTTCTATTTCTTGAGTGTTTGTTACACAAGTGAATTCATTGAACTTTATGCTTATGATTTGTGCACTTTTCTGTCTTAATAAATGAGTTTCTAAAATATACATAAAAGGATTATATGCCAAATTATTAGTAGTGGTTACCCCTAGAGTATAGGATGGAAAGAATGAGAGAATATTTTATTTTTAATGTATATACTTCCATATTTTTAAACTTTTTGAACAAGCTTATTACTTTACAAATATGAAAAAAAAGTAATAAAATGATATATATTATTAAATATCTTCATCATGACATTGTTCTATATTTTTATGAACAGGATTTAATACATTGTGGGCACTCACATGGTAACAAGGAGGTCAGAAACTAAATGTTTAAATCACTCAACATCTCGAAGTTTTGTGAACCAGTAATACAAAATACATTTTATACCTGTTACTCTTTATGTTTTACCTAACAGTTTCACAATCTTATGAAACCTACTTACACATTTTTAAAATATGATCTGAATTATTTTTGTCAGATTATATCTGTTCCCTTATCTTTAGTAATACTGTGCATTTAACATGATGGTCTTAACTGTCCCCTTAAGCTAATTCTCTTCCTTTTCAAACAGATAAAAGACTTCAGGAATTAAAAGCGATGTTAAAAAATGGTCCTAGTATCTACCAATTGTCGCTTAAAGTAAATATTTAAGAAAGGAATATTTCTGCATGATTTAATGATTGCTTATTGTGTAGCAAACTTCTTTTGTCTGGTCTCTAATACAACACTCTACACTGCCTTTTTAAATATGCAACAAAATGATGTACAGTTTTGACAAAGAGCCCATCTCCCTATTGGGGTGGCATTACAAGATAATAGCTGCCTAAGCTATATAATTCAAGGAGATATATTTTAATATTAAAATATCTGTTAATCAGTTTTTAAAGTTACAATGTTCAAAACTCAAAACAATATGTAAAACATTCCTTTCTTTACCAAAGGGAATGACTAATCTTCTGTACAGCTATGATAAGTTACAAGAAATAGGTTTATCTCAGAAGACTGGTTATGATTAATATGCAGTTCATAAAGCTCCTGAGCTCTTAGGTCTCTCTCTAACTGAATCTAATAAAGATAGGTCATGCATTTTTCATATTCCTTTTTCACTGATGACAGATCTCTAACAGGATTTATATGCATTTGATATTAATTGTATCAGAGACTGCACCAACTGCAATAATCCTTCATTTCTTTGCCTTTTAAAAGCTATACATAAATTACGAAGTTTCCATTTTTGTTTGACTGTAGCTCTCACCGACTATCAACCATGTTAATGATAGAGAGGTAGAAAAAGATTAAGAAACACCTCACCTAGTTCACTAAAATACCAAATGATACCAAAGGCTATAAACCCAGGTTTGAGAGCTGTTTTAGCTATCCTCACCCTTGTGTCAGAAGAGCTCAAGTATATAACATCAGTAAAAACCTTGCACTCTGAAGTGGAAAGTAAAGGACATGCTTTTAATAACCATCTCACAGAGGGGTGCTGGCAGTAACCCATCGTTCTGATGAAATATTGCTTTTCTAACCATCTACAGAGACAACACAGGAAATGTAAAAATGAGATAGTGCTACCTAGAATGAAAAACCAACTGTGCTGGGGACTCAATCTAAAATAGTCCTTAATTTCAGCTATGAACTCAAAAGAGGCCTCACTTATATCTGGGGAAAAAGAAATGTATCTTACAAGACTATTTATATTAAAATTGCAGTTAAGAGAAGTGTACAATTATATTTTAATATTCTGCACTATGACACAAATGGTGAAAAATTTCATACTGCAAAAAAGCATAGCAAGGGATTTGGTAAACTAATGAAACACTGCTTAATGCTCTATCAAAACACTTGGCTATTAGTGAATAAAATCCAATCAAAACAAAAAGTAGGACACAATTGTAATGATTTTCTTTAGTTGAAACAGACTACATACAAATTCAGCATGTAAATGTCTCTCATTCATATAGAAATTTAAAAAACAGCCCACAAAGAAAGAAGTCTATATGACCAATTAAACTTATAGGATTACCTCATGGTTATATATATGTATATACACACACACAATACACACACATATTTACATACATATGTATAATTTTTGTCATTCAATAAAGAATGGTTACTTTTTAAATGCAACACACAAGGAAAAAATACATAAATTCAAAAGTCTATTAGCTAAAGAAAGGAAACCAAACATACTCATCCATCTATAAAAGCTATATTAGAGACTTCTTTCTACTTCTAGCCATAAAGGAGTTACTGGTACTAGACTACCTCCCCATCTGTTAACAACTGGAAAACTGGACAAAATATATGAAACAATTTTTCTCAGACATTGAACAACTGGCAGCACAGAGCTGTGATCCCTGAAAAGAGGAAACAAACTAAGTAAGCCTTACAGTAAACCCGGCTTTGTGTATGGAAGTACTTTGCACATTATAGTTCAGGAAGGGGGACAGTTAGGCAGAGTACTTCAATCTCACAGAGTTAAAGAGAGAGAGATGGTGTCAACTATGTTTCAATTAAAAATACAAAGAAAGAAAGGGAGAAAATAAAAGAGAAAGAGAGAGAGAGAGAGAGATGGGAGATCACTGAGACTGAGGCAGCTTGGATTTATGGGGCACAGGAGCAGAGAAAAGGAACCCCCACAGAAAAACAGTTCCAAACATCCACAGTGAAGCTTCCTTTAGTTTTTGGCTTAATAGCAATCTGACATACATAGGGGAGACTTGATGAGGATGGGCCTAGGACACTGTCAGAGGGGCGCCTGGATGGCTCACTTGGATAAGCCTCCAAGTCTTGATCTCTGCTGAAGTCATGATCTCACGATTGGTGAGATTGAGCCCCATGTCAGGCTCTGTGATGGCAGTGCAGAGCCTGCGTGGGATTCTCTCTCTCCCTCTCTCTTTCTGCCCCTTCCCACCTCTCTCTCTCTCTCTCTCTCTCTCTCTCTCTCTCTCTCTCTCTCAAAATAAATAAACTGTAAAAATGATTTTCCTTGGGGCGCCTGGGTGGCGCAGTCGGTTAAGCGTCCGACTTCGGCCAGGTCACGATCTCGCGGTCCGTGAGTTCGAGCCCCGCGTTGGGCTCTGGGCTGATGGCTCAGAGCCTGGAGCCTGTTTCCGATTCTGTGTCTCCCTCTCTCTCTGCCCCTCCCCCGTTCATGCTCTGTCTCTCTCTGTCCCAAAAATAAATAAACGTTGAAAAAAAAATTTAAAAAAAATGATTTTCCTTGTGGGGCGCCTGGGTGGCTCAGTCAGTTGAGCATCCAACTTCAGCTTAGGTCACAATCTCGCGGTTTGTGAGTTCAAGCCCCACATCGGGCTCTGTGCTGACAGCTCAGAGCCTGGAGCCTGGTTCAGATTCTGTGTCTCCCTCTCTCTCTGACCCTACCCTGTTCAAGCTCTGTCTCTCTGTCTCAAAAATAAATAAATGTTAAAGAAAAAAATAATTTTCCTTGTAATTTTTCTTGATCCAGATTTAGAAATGTGTTGTTTAATTTCTTTTTAATTTTTATTTTTTTTGTTTTAGAGAGAGAGAGAGAGCATGAGTGGGACAGAGGGGCAGAGGGAAAGAGAAAATTTTAAGCAGGTTCCACACTCAGCACGGAGCCCAACACAGGGCTCAATCTCACAACCCTGGAATAATGACCTAAGCCAAAATCAAGAGTTAGAGGCTCAACCGGCTGATTCACCCAGCTGCCTCTGTTTCTTAATTTCTAACTACTTGAAAGTTTTTCAGATACTTTATTGCTATTGCTTTTTAATTAAAATATATTGTTTGGAGATTCTGCTGTATATTTTTTTCTGTTTTTAAAATATATTAAAATTGGGGCACCTGGGTGGCTCAGTCAGTTGAGTGTCCCACTTCAGCTCAGGTCATGATCTCACAGTTCATGGGTTTGAGCCCCGCTTAGGGCTCTGTGCTGACAGCTCAGAGCCTGAAGCCTGCTTCAGATTCTGTGTCTCCCTCTCTCTTCCCCTCCGCTGCTTGTGCTCTGTCTCTCTGTCTCTCAAAAATACATAAAATGTTAAAAAAATTTTTTTTAAAGAGGTGCCTTGGTGGCTCAGCTGGTTAAGTGTCCGACTTCAGCTCAGGTCACAATCTCATGGGTCATGAGTTCAATTCCCACATTGGGCTCTGCACTAACAGCTCAGAGCCTGGAGCCTGCTTCATACTCTATGTCTCCCCCTCTCCCTGCCTCTCTCCTGCTCACGCTCTGTCTCTGCCTCTCTCTCTTTCTCTCTCTTTCTCTCTCTCTCTCTCTCAAAAATAAAAACTAAAAAAAAAAATGTTAAAGTACACATCATGACAAGCACTGAATAATGTATAGAATTGTTGAATCACTACATTGCATAACTGAAACTAATATAACACTGTATGGTAGTTATACTGGAATTAAAATTATTATTATTATTATTATTATTATTATTATTATTAAAAACTACAGAAGAAATATACAAATTAATTCTTATTCCATAATCAGAATTGGTGATTTCAACATGCTTCTGTCAATAACTGATAAATAAGTAGAGAGAAAATTATTAAGAATATAGAAGTCTCTAAAAACACTATTAACTGACTTGATCTGACTTGATAGGGCACTTTAACCAGAGACTATATCCTTCTTTTTCAATTGCACCTAGAACATTCGATAAAATAGACTATATTTCAGACCATAAAACTAGCCTTAATAAATTTAAAAGTAATGAAAGAAAGCCATAATTACTCTTTCATCAAATTTTCAATTATTGACATGGTAATGAAATAACCTGCCACCTATCAGGAACTACTACAATAACAAAGAAACAGCATAGAAGTCAGAGTTTGCTTCAATATAAGGACTAAGGAACATTGCTCTAAACCTTTGTTGAAATGGTAGGTTGAATGGCAGCCACCAAAAAGATATGCCCCCTTTCTAACCCTGAGAACCTGTGAATGTGACCTCATTTGGAAAAGACGTCCTTATAAATATAATTCAGTTACAGATCTTGAAATGAGATCCCCCTAGAATAGTCAGGTGAGTACTAAATCCACTGAAAAGAGTCCTTATTAAAAATACAGAGGAGAGTCACACTGGTAAAAGGAGAAGACTGTGTGAAGTTGAAAGAAGACATTAGAGTAATTCAGTCACAAGCCAAAGAATGCCTGGAGCTACAAGAAGCTCAAAGAGACAAGAATGGATGCCACCCTAGAGCTTTGGTAGGGAGTATGACCTTACCAGTACCTTGATTTCAGATTTTTTATCTGTAGAACTGTGAAACAATAAGTTTCTATTGTTTTAGGCCACCAAGATTATGGTAATTTAATTATGGCAGCCCTAGGAAACTAATACAATCAGATAGGTGAGAGTTTCTCTAAAGTCTATAAATTAAAGATGATTTGCTATATCATAGGATTGGGCCCATTAACACTCTTTTGCGCAGAAAATGAGTTTCAGGTACCTGGAATCATCGGACTATTGGGGGGGGGGTGCAATTTAACGAGCATGAAACGGCATTTGGTTATTTTAGTGCTCCAAGTGGAATTGAACTAGTCTGGGTAACTGAACCACCTGATTTTAAGGTCCCTGCCAACTCAAAAAGTCTATATTTCCATGATTTTTCATTTGTCCTTTCAATACTCTTTTAGTGAGTGCCTACTTTGTGTCAGCCAGGCAATGTGAACAGCACTAAGGATGTGCATATGAACAATTTACTGTTGTGTTTCTACCCCAACAACTGTCTAACATCACAAGCTTTTCTCTATATCCCCAAAGTACTTAAATATGTACTGTGCACTATACTATTTTTTGATATATAGTCTTATATTACATAAGTTCTTATGAAAACACCATATACAGAGATGCAAACACACATGTACCTATACATGTGTATTTTCTCTCTTAACTACATTTTAAGTTTGGTGTGAATGAGATTCCATTTCTATCATACTACTTTTATAGCGGCTAATCCAGTATTTAATCCAGCAAATGAAAGTTCAATAAATCTTTTCTGAAATTAGCCAAATGCACAAAATGACTCTTTCACAAATTTCTTTTTACCTCAAGCCATACTCCCCCAGTTAAGGATGGGATGGGTTTTTTGCTCTGAATTATCTACCTTCTTATATATGTACTTTTCTGAGAAAGAAGATAACTTATGGTTATCTGGTTGGTAAAGACCAATGTTTCTGTTCCAAGAACAAAGTTGATTTTAGTAAGATATTAAATGCCTTATGCCATGGATAGGCTGGAGGTAGAGAAAAATAAAATCCTAGGACATCAATTTCAATTATTGTCATGTTCTCAGTCACAATAATCCATCATTTAGCAAAGCACAGCTTGAGGAGTAAGGAGTGTAACAGAAGAATAAAAAAGATGCATTGTGACACAGTGTAAAGACCAGGGACTTTGGTATTGGACCTAGATTTTACTCCTGATTCTATTCCACAAATTCTGTGACTTTCGGCAAGTTATTTTGTCACTCTAAGTTTCAGTTACATCATCTCTAAGAGAGCAAGAATTCCATCTACCTTATAGAGTTGTGAGGATTAAATGAGATAAAGTAAATGCCTGGTGTGCATAGTAAGTACTCAAATACTCAAGTTCTTTTCTAACTTCCCTAATAAAAATGGAAAATAAAACATACGAGTAAGAGTTGGCAATTTAGTAATAAATATCAAAAGTCTTCAAACATGCATACTTCCTGACCCAGAAAGTCTGCTTCTTATATCAAAAGGAAAAAAAATTAAACGAGTCCTCAAGATTGCATGAAAAATGATGTTCATTTTAGAATTATAATTGTTAAAAATTTAAAACAATCCAAATATATTTCAATAGTAAAATGGCCAAATAAATTATTTCATATCCACATAATGCATGACATGTTTCCAAAGAGGGGAAAAAGCTTTCACTCTGCTCTCTGGGAAAGAACAGTATTAGTGAGACTTTTAATCCTCCTCTCCAAGCCCTCACATTTTCCTTCCCCTGGAAAAACAGATTTATGTAGTTAATACAATTCCTGGGACTCTGTCACTCATTAAGCCTCCATTCTCCATGTGGCAGGGTTATTATTTTGTTAGAGGTCACTGCTCATGGACTGACCAATACCTCATTTCTTTCTCCTCTTCACTTGGACCTACATGACCTCTGTAACTCTATGCTCTCCATCTCTACTTTATTTTCCGCAGGTAAACATAATAGGATCTTCCTCAAACTCAAATGGTCTGCAGTTTTTTGAAGGATGGAGTATCCACCAAATCTCCAACATAAAGGGATTCTAGGGAGCCATTAAAAATTATACCTATTATAATTATATATAATTATATATATATATATATATATATATATACACTTATATATTTATATATAATTGTATATAAATTGGCTTTATATATTTTGACATGGAAAGACAACCATACTATCATGTTAGGTAAAACTGAAAAATACACAGATATACAAATACTAACACTGTTTTTCTCTGGATAGTGAGATTAAGATGCATTGTTTTTCAGGAGGAGAGGAATATATTTTCTTTGACTTTTCCACAACATGGTTGTATATTTGTATAAAGTTATTATTTTTTTATTTTTAACTTTATATATATATATATATATTTTTTTTTTTTTTTTTTGAGAGAGAGATAGAGTGCAAGTGGCGGAGGGGCAGAGAGAGAGGGAGACACAGAATCTGAAGCAGGCTCCAACTCATTGACTAGATCATGACCTGAGCTGGGCTGAAGTCAAACGCTTAACTGGCTGAGCCATCCAAGCACTCCCAAAGTTATTACTTTTTAAGTGTGGAAATAAAATACAAAGAAAAGAGTAACATAAGAAAGATCAGTAATAAAATGCATAATAGGGACCAAAATCAAAATAGATAATAAGCTAGGGTGACTTCTTTAAATATTCTCCAATGGTTGTATAAGATTTTAGAAATAGATTTCCAAATATGCTTTCCTCAAACAGAAGATCTAATATTATAGAACTTAAACTCCAATAACCCAAAATAACAGAGATTGTAATATCCCAAAATCCTATTGCTCCTGAAACTATCATTCTATGGCAAAATCATGATATAGCAAAATTTAGTCCTCATAACAGGTAGTGTGCCCTGTAATAAAAGCATTATAAAAAGATTCTACTGTAGTTTCATTATGTTTATTCATTGACAGTATACTTTTTTCAAAACATCTAAACTCATGGCTAATAACTAATACCTCCTTAGAGCCTGTTTCAAAGCAATTTTCATTTCAAAATTTCATGATATTGAAATAAAAACATTACCAGCCCTATACAAAGAAGCCTATTTTAAAATATCTAAAATTTAAATAAATTAACATTGAAATGAACAAACCAACTCTTAAGTCTCCAAAGTTACAATAAATTTACATACTATTGAAATTATGCTCTTATAGCAACTCAAGTGTTAAATGTTAAAGTAGCTGCAGCATACACAATTTCATATATATCACAGCATTCAAATTAATTAAAATATTCAATCTAATCTGATAGAAAAAGTATCCCTAACCCTTTATGTGTTACACAAGTAGTCTCGATTTATAGGTGGGTTGTATTCTAAAGTCTTTTCGTAAATCAGTTGGCAAAAACACTGGGACATATTTAATAAGAAAAAAAGTTTAAATAAAATGCTTAAGTGCCAAGGCTATCCTCAAAAATACAGTTAACACATAAAATAATGTACTATTGTAATAATAAAAATTCTAAGCCCTGTACTCCTCTGCAACTACTGGCAGGGAGGGAAGGGGTCAAGAGGAAGCTCTAAAAACTGAGTTGTTCACTGAAGAAGAATGGAGTACTGCCCGGTTTTCATAGCAGTAGGAGCCCAAAAGCAAGTGAGGAGAGTTGCAACATTAAGGGGTCCTAGCCCATGCTCAGGAGGATAAATGTATTACCTGTAAAATGAGCAATCCAGGACTGCTTAGAAGAAAGAATCAAAACAATACAGAAAAGTAACTGTCCAAAACCACTTGGGGATTAATAAATATCATGAACCAAATCATCCCTTCACTTTTGAACTTAAAAATAAAGCATGATAGGCCTGCATTTAATTTAAAAGTATATTCCCGTACCAAAAATTCCTAGAAGAATAAGAAGCCATTTTCCATTTGTTGCATATTGTTACATCTATAATTATCCCTGTTGCCCAAAAGTGACTGGGAAAAAGCTTCTGGATACTGATTGCATCATGGCACATAGGAAGTGCATTTGGGTAGGAAGCAACACAGCACAATAATTAAGAGATCAGAGTTTAGAATCAGGCACAACTAACCTTGGACAAGTTATTTCTCTTTCAGCTGTCTCTTAAATTGAAAATAAAAATAATGACTGCCCCACAGGATTATAGTGCAGATTAAACGAGGCCATCCATGAAAAACATCTGGCACACAATGAAAGTGGTCACTAAATGTTATTGGAAAATTACCCAGCAGAGGTGCGGGGACAGGGGTGGACCTTTATGTAACAAAACTGGCCTAATTACTCTCCCAGTTGATAAGTAAACTGCCAGCTTTCTAAGAACTGTATTACTGAATTCTAATAATAGGGGTTTTTTTTCCTCCCCATGAAATAGCACCAGAGTTCAAGTGTCTTTTATCCCATTTCTATGCTTAACTGCTTCTCACTCACACAAACTGATGACTTCATTGCCTCATCAAGAACAGGAAACATCTTTTAAATACAGTGTTTTATTTGTGACTAGTTACTTTTTTGGAAATCAATCACAGAAATAGCCATATGAGGCAATAAGGGAAACATGCAAAATGCATTCCAAATTTTACCAAATATTTCTGGAAATTTCTGTCTTTCACTTGATGCATTTCTTCTGTAGTTACACTCATGACAATTTTAATTACATTAACTGTCCAATAAGTCATGATATATATTTTTCTCATAAGCTTTTCTTAAAAACTAAACTCAAGCCCTTCATCCAGTATAAACAGTGATCTATGAATGTGGGCTGTATACATAAAGGATATATCTTTATGTATAACAGTGAAAAGGGGAAAAAAAGGCTAATCATTCCTAATGGAAACTTTCTGAAAATATATTATGTCTAGACTGCACTGAAGAGTACATTAAATCTCCCCTTAATGACTCCTCATCAAGATCAATTTCTATTCTGTGCAATAATACAGCAATCCCCCCTGCCTCAAACCACTGAAGATCATTGGGCTGTTTTTCTCTCTATGAAATAACCAAAGATGACTGTATTTTTATATTTCTTCCTTCCGCTGTTAGCTGTCATATCTCACTGTCAATAGCACCTTTCTTTTTTCTTTTCAAAACATAAGATTAACTAGGTGAGAGCCTGAGCTGACACCAACAATTCTCTAAGACACACAACAAAAGTCTTTTTTCCCCTTAATTTGCAGAAATGTGGACAATACTACAAATAGTTGAGATCAGTCAGAATATTGAGTTCCTGATAAGAGGGCCTCTGCTGAATACAAAACTGCCATAATTCTTTTCCATAAAATGGGATGATAAAGCCCATGTGATGGAAACTTTTAAAATCAGAAATGATGTTATCACAGAAAACTACACAAAGCAATAATCAAAGGTGATTTTCTATCAATCGCCATGGAGATGCCATCTATCAGGGATTCATCTATAGCTCAAAACTTACGTTTTGAACATGTTAGGACATGTGATACTACAACAATATGTCGAGATTTTTGGAATTCTCCCCTTTTCTTTGTTTTATTGCTTTCATGGTTCCTGTCCTATCAATACCCCAACCCACCAACCAAAATAAAGAAAATTAAACACTACAAATAAAAGCTGATATAATATTATATGGGTCTATAATAACTATCTGTAACCAGAAATCAACAGAGAGTATGATCTAGTTGACTATATTTGCAAGACAACATGGAATATAAGCAACTGTACTTGTGGCAAGCTTTCAAGCTCAGCTGGATGAGGGAGGAAGGACAGGTTTCTTTGATACATTCATAAAGCTCAAGATGGGAATTTAGCCAACAATGCAAGTCGATGGGCAGGCATTTAAACCAAGGCATTAGAAGCACCCCTAATAAAGACCACCTTAATCTCCCTATCCAACAAACATCAGATGAGTTTGAAGTACTAAAAGAAATGCCATCCAGTTTCCTTTTCCTACCAAAAGTGGTATTCATACAAACCATGCTGTGCAGAAAAGCATTAACATAACAGGTCTAAGATGAAGGGTTTCTAGCAAGGTTGACACTTAGCTGGTGTCTGGGAAATTGGTTTGCAAAAGTGTTCCCACTGTTCCCTAACTGATAAGAATGGATTACTATGCCTGCTTATACAAATAATGCAGATTATATCGAATACTTGCTTTATATTGGGACATGTGGAATTTTGCTACATGCTGCACAGAATGCCTATATGACCAGCCTCCAGTAAAATCCTTGGGCACTGACTCCTTCCCTGAGCAAGAACATTACAGATATATTGGTGCATTTTCACTGCTGAGGAAAGAGAGCACTGTTCGTGACCCCTCATGGGAGAGAGACAGCATAAAGTCTGCCCATGGATTCCTCCAGAATCCACCTGTACTTTTCTCCTTATGATCTGATTGTATATCCTACTATGTCACTATAATAAATCTTAGCTGTTAGTAGAATTATATTCTGAGTCCTGTGAGTCCTTTTAGCAAATTTCCAAGTGTGGGAGTAGTCTTAGGAATCCCTGACTATACATGTGATCTGTACATGTATACACTATACATGTGATTACTGTAAACACTATACATGTGATTGTTGGAGACAGAATTTGAAAATGAGTAATACTTGAGTTCTACTCTCAAACTGCTTGTCATCTAGTGGGAAACTTGGCAACAGACCATAAACACTGATCATTCATTTAAAATTTTAATGAGCATGTATTGTATTTCTGGTAATGTTAGGTAACAGGCATAACAGGAACAAAAAACTTAAACACAGTCTTTGTATAAGGGGCTTACAGTACTAATAGAACTAGTACACAGTAACAAAAGTTCCTCTTAGAATTGACATTGCCTGAAATATCAGAAATATAAACATGTTAACTATACTGTTATGAACATTGCAATTTTCTCTAACCTATAGTTTGATTTGTGCAATTTGCAAGGTTCCTTGGCTAATACTAAATGTATTAATTCCCCCCCCTTCAAATATCTTGAAAGAGCAGGGCGATGGACCCTAAGTCTTGCCAGAACCTTTAAATACTTGTTACAGCAGCCTTCATAGAACTTAGCAGCTATAAGCTAAGTATCAAACACTGTGCAAGATTTGCTTGGATTAGAGATATAAACACCGTCTCAACCTTCAAGGATCTCACAGTCTCCTGAAAGAGACAGAGCAGTAAACAAATCATTAGAATTTCAGGTTAGATATGTGAGAAGTTTGCACGAAGTGAATCTCTACCATTAGACATCATTATTGTTAGAAAACAAATGTGTGAAAGGAGCTAATAATTATAACACCTGAGTGGCAGAGTCTTAAAATTAACTATAAGATTATTAGACTACCTATATTTTAAGATAGTTACACATTTTCCTTCAAGTTCTAAAATTAGAAAACATTTTTTATCATGATATAATTTTATCCAATACAAAAGCTAGTGTAAAATATCGCTTACGAGTGATGTATACCATCCTACTCAACAATGGTATTAGTGAATAAATTACATTAAGTCCTGTGTAGGTACTCATAAACATAATTTTGCATTCCTCTCATTAGAAAAAGTTTCCAATGTCCAAAGGTATTTTTAGTTCTATTTGGCATTATGTTGAAAAGGAACCTAACTTTTTAACCAATTTCCTTTAAACCAATGGAAAACAATTTTTATAAAGGGGAAATAAATCTTGAAATTACTTTTAATCACTTCATTAAATTTAAACCCCTCTTTATCTTAAAAAAACACCAACCTTTTCTTTACACATGATATTACAATTTCCTATCTTTGAAGACTTCAAAAATATATTAGTTCAAAATCCATTTCTTGGTTCCCACTAGGATTTAAATTACCTGAAACTAATAGCCTCACAGCAAGAGTTCTATTCCATGGCTTGTAAGTTGAATTCACCAGTGTGACATCTATGTTTTATATATGTAAATTCCGTAGGTTTACTGTAAATTCATGACATCAACAACATTGTTGTCTAAAAGATTGGTACTGCTACTGAAACAAATACACAAAATGAGACCAAAAGAAAGTAGCCATAATTTTTCCTGCTTGCTTATTACAGTAATCGTAGAAAAAATGGAGGTAGACTAGAACACAAAAACTAAGGTAATAGCTGAAAGCAGCATAAACTATAAGAGAAAGACACATTTGCATATAAATCAGAGGAAGCAATAAGGTTTATATCATGGTACATAATATAAAATTATTTTATTACAGAAGCTACTGCTTGCATACTGGCTATAATTATTACATTTCCTAAAATTTGACACAGGCTATAGTAAAAGAAAATTCTCTAGCAGTAACATATACAATACTGACCAGGGTTATAACTTTTATACTACACAATCATGTAAAGTTTCACTGATGAAAAGACTTTTAGTATCTTTCTGTGGAAAACAGCCTGTGGGTACAATCATATTTTGTATTAACTTCCTTGATTTCTTCGAATGCAAACAGGTTTCCTCAACTTTGTGAAAGTGTCAATTGACATTGCTCACCTCCCTGCTCCCTCTATTCCTCAAGGACATCCTCCTCTGCTCTTCTGTTTGGCTAATAGCTCCACTTCATCCTGCTGTTTAAACATGAGCACTCCTCTGTATACAGCTTTTGTCCCTCTTCTCTTTTCTATCCACTCTCTCCCTCTCAAGAGCTCCCTAGTTTCTAAGGTTTGGATTATGGCCCCCATATGAGGATTCACAAAACAACTCTTGCTCTCCCCTTTTACCTAATTTTGACTCAGGTTCTCCAACAGTTTATCAGATATTTCCACTTAGACTGTACTACTTCTACACACCACATTCATTTTTGTGTATGTCTAAAACCAAACCCATTTCATTCCCCCCAGTAATAACAACAATTACAGTGGTTAGCATGTAATTGTCACAACATACCTTGGAAGTAGATGCTATTTTTGTCATCACCACTTTACAGATGAGAAAACCAAGATTATATAATCTGCCAGGATTCAAACCCAGGCAGACTGACTCCAGAGGTTGTCTTCTTAACCACTGCTGTTCATCTATTGGAGATTTTCTGACAATGATTAGGCAACCTTACAGAAATTGTTATTCTCCAAATTGCAGGCAAGGTCCAGCCAACATTTCCAAGGTCTCCATTCTGCACTGATTTCCTCCACAATGAACCAACATCTACACAGTTCAAACAGACTCGCTAAATCCTGTTTTATCATCCGGGCCCTGAAGCCACTCACTGCTCTCTAAACTCATGAGCCATATGCCATCACATCTTCCTCTCCCTAATTAAGCAAGTCCTATACATAGTGCAGGGATATTAGGAAGGAGAGACGTTTAAGTTGTTTGGCCATGTGACCACTGCCACATTGAGTTTTTCTAACTGCACACGTTTTTTAAACCCTGATAGCTCATCATAGGAGTTCGATTTCACTCATTTAATTGTGGATGCCTATACTTACACTACTGTTTTTACATATATTTGAAAAATGTTTTAGTGTACACAGGAACCTCCTCCTAAGGTACCAAAGTTAAAAGGACTGAATTATATATATTTCAATCAACAAAGCTGATTCCATCTATCTATATCCACAAGAAATAAAAGTCTGGAATATGCTTTTTGATTCAAACCAACAGACAATGAACAAATAAATAAGGTGTTAATATGGATCTTAATATTTTAATAAAAACAAATGGCTTATTTGTTAAAATGATATACACACTCACATTGTTCCAGTATTATTTTTAGCGGCATGAGAGAATTCTATGATTATGTAATCTGGCTATATTGGTATTCACTAAGAAAACTGATGCACCTGTGTGGAATATTAAAATCTCAAGTAGCTGGAAAGCAGGCCAACACAGCAAAATACCTTATGACCCAGAATCAGGGAAGAATGAGACACCCTAGGAAAAAGTATTCCAGGGAAATGAAAGTTGCCACTCCAACACATCTATTTTATGTTTTTTGGTTGAAATATGTCTCTGTGTGTAATGATTATTACATTTCCCAGTGACCTGAACATGTTATAATATGCTATAGATAAAAATGGGATATTCAGATGCAGATGGATGGTACCTAAGGCCAAATGATTGACCAGTCTGTGCTGCAAGTTCTACATTCACACTATATTCTTAGGAGTTATTAAAGTCCCAGATTTTTTTTTTTTTTTGTACAGACATAAAACACACAGAACAAAGGAGTGATTCCCACAGGGGTAAAGGAGGGAACTTTTTTCCAGTTCCAGGAGGCCATCCTTACAATCAAGAGTGGGATAAGAGGGATTAGGGGCGCCTGGGTGGCACAGTCGGTTAAGCGTCTGACTTCAGCCAGGTCACGATCTCGCGGTCCGGGAGTTCGAGCCCCGCGTCGGGCTCTGGGCTGATGGCTCGGAGCCTGGAGCCTGTTTCCGATTCTGTGTCTCTCTCTCTCTCTGCCCCTCCCCCGTTCATGTTCTGTCTCTCTCTGTCCCAAAATAAATAAACGTTGAAAAAAAATTTTTAAAAAAAGAGGGATTAGACTTCTCAAACTGTTGGCATCCCTCATCCATATTTGAGAATTACCACAGGAAAAAAAAGGCTTGTGGCCTTGCCCCTTTGCTCCTTGACCTGCTGATAAACAGAGTTCTTCTATATGTGTCCTTATTACATTTCTTGCCACCCAGCTACCTCAATCACTACTTATAAAGTCCACTGGAGAATTGTTACTATCTCTAGTTTGCCTCTGTCATTGAGGGTTTGAATAGCATCAGTATCAAAGACTTGTATATGTTACTGATCATCTCCCTTCTTAGTTATTCTTTTTAACTTCTGTGAAGAAAGCTAGACTTTTCAAATCCATTACCAGCCAGAACATGCCTTTTTCTCTTGTCATCAAACCAATGACTTAATGTGTAAAATTTGATCCTCAAGTCTTCTTTGGCTATGGCTCTGACTGGCAAGCTCTTGTACTCATCTCCTCCCTCTCCTTTCCTGCCCCCTTCCCCCGCCTCTGTCCCCTCCAAATTTACCTCTATCTATCTATGTATCTCTCCATCTCTCCATCTCTCCATCTCTCCTCCCTCCCATTTGAGTCATAACTCAGATTTTTAGGGCATTTCTCACCACTACAGTAGACCCCTACCCACCCTTCACTTGTCGAGTGCTGTCTATTCTGGTTGTTTTGGTTCACTACTAAAGATTTCACTGTTGGGGCGCCAGGGTGGCTCAGTCGGTTAAGCGTCCGACTTCAGCTCAGGTCACGATCTCGCAGTCTGTGAGTTTGAGCCCCACGTTGGGCTCTGGGCTGATGGCTCAGAGCCTGGAGCTTGCTTCCGATTCTGTGTCTCCCTCTCTCTCTGCCCCTCCCCTGTTCATGCTCTGTCTCTCTCTGTCTCAAAAAATAAATAAACGTTAAAAGAAAATTAAAAAAAAAAAAAAGATTTCACTGTGGTCTGATTTTATGCATTGGATACTTAATAGTAAATAAGCCTCTGCAAAGAAACAAAATACTTCATGAGAGGTTGATACAAATGCAATCATATAAAATAAAATGATGAATTTACACACTAGAAAATGTGATTCCTACTTCCCATACAGTGAAGAAACTGAGATTTACAAAACAAATATATTTATCAATGGTCTATTCTAACATTAACCTAACTAGACTTTAAGCTCCAGGGGACTTTTCCCTGTTGTTTTTTTCTCTCACCACCTAACAAATTACCTGGCACATTCAATAAGTGCTCAAAAGTATTTTTAAATGAATAAATAATACAAGTAATATTGAGGATGAAGAGTGGGGGTTATATAGCATTAAATAGCACTATAAAAGTCATAATACAGATTTTACACCTTTGAATTTGGGCAACTCTTGTATATTTAAAAACACTGTAGGATCATTTTTATACCTGTATTTTAAATAGAATTAATTTTATTTCTTAAAATTAAAGTCTATAAGTGAAGATGCTTAACTTCAAAGTTCAAACCAAACAACTGTTAACTGTTTAATTTATTTTGTTGTTTTTCATAAGTAACTGAAAGATTTTAATATTTTCTACTGATAAGCTATGGCACTGAACTGAATTTAAAGAATCCATCAGCCCATACTAGTATTTAAAACAATTAAAAAGGAAAGGGAAAATAATGGAAACTTCTACTTTAAAGATGAAAAAGAAAAGAGTGCCAGATGATAAATGTAGAAGGAATCATGAAATTACAAATCAACATTTTATAAAACCCCAGTAATAATTTGATTCAGGCAAGAATCATCAAGTGATATTAAAACCACATGAAATCTTGCTGAGGAACAGGTTATTTACATGATCTCAAAGTATACCTCCATATATCACTTATTAATCTCAAAGACAAATATGAAAGATACTATCTCAACAGAGTAATCGCACTTATCATCACCAATAATGGGGTAAGCTGATATCCACATGCCTCAAACATGATGTGACACATTGAGGACAAGCATCACTTACATAGCATCCTTGACAAAAATGTTTACCCTGAATCTATTCATGGGGAAACAATCAGACAAATAGAAATTGAGAAAAATTCTGTAAAGCAACTGGTTTTGTCTCATCAAAATGTGAATACAATAAATTATTTATAAGTCTAGGGATGGTTATAGATTAAAGACTAGGAAGATATAACAAATAAATCTAACACATGATCTTTCTCTGGATCTTAGAGGAAAAAAGCAAGGCATAAAGGACATTATAGTGTGCTTACATAGGACAAGGTTTCTTGGTTTCTCTCTCTCTCTCTCTCTCTCTCTCTTTCTTTGCACATTTGTTTCTTAGATCTGGAATTTCTCAAAATAAAGAATTCTAGTAAATAATAAAATTTGGTAGTGAGTTCCTTATACATCCAACAATAAAAAGGACAAAATGGGTAACTACAAAATAATTGATCAATTATTTTAATAAATGTGTTATCTGACAAAATTCCAATCTTGCTTCAATTCAGTTCAAATGGTTATTATATACAAAAAAATCTTATAAAATATTTGGCATGATTAAAATCATCAACTTCTTAAAATGTAATAGCTATGTAATGTAATAATTTAAGTTATGCACTTGTATACTCACACAAAATCTGATGTGACATTTATAATTGGGCTACATTAAATACAAAAGCATGAAAATGTTTTAGCTGCCTAGTCATCTGATACAAGTAATTTTTCCAAATGAAGATCTTGCTTCATTTGCAACAATTATTCAACAGCACCCCCAAAAGTAATGAAAATAGAGGTTTGCCAAATTTCATGAGACTTATTGATATATTTTTCTGCTACTTTGTACTCATTCAGAAACCTACAGATTTTTTCCAAATGATTCATAACTCATAAATAACAAAAATGCATCATTGTAAAGAGTTACCTACTTGAAACAACTGAGATTTACTGTTGTTTCATATCTTGATAGAGATTTGTACATTATGCTCATCCAATAATGGAAAATATCATGGACATTTTTCATTAGATTTTTTAAGCTATCCAGGAAAACATGTAAACTGGCCTATAGCTGCTCACATATTCAAATATTACTAAAGATAAAATCATGCCATAAATACTCAAGGCATCAAACGCTTCTAGATATTTAGTTTACAGTAATCAGACAGTAATTAAATGAAGTGAGGGTGCCAAGAAAAATTAAACTACTACGTTGCTATCAGAGGTGCCTGGGTGGCTCAGTTGGTTAAGCGTTCGACTTCAGATCAGGTCATGATCTCATGGTTCGTGAGTTCAAGCCCCATGTCAGGCTCTGTGGTGACAGCTCAGAGCCTGGAGCCTGCTTCAGATTCTGTGTCTCCCTCTCTCTCTCTGCCCCTCCCTTTCCCCTACTCACTCTCTCTGTCTCTTTCTCAAAAATAAACATTAAAAAATATTTTTAAAAGGATAAAAGACTTTATAAAAATAAATAAATAAAAATAAATAAATAAAATACTACTTTGCTATCAGAAGCTTTATCCACAAAAATTACCTCTCTCAGTTTGCCTCATCATAAAACAGTGATGGATGCATTTCTAAAAAGAAAATATACTTACAGAGAGTAGTAGAAACCATGTTAAAAGTATATCTACAAAGCAGAGAAACAACTGGATATCATTACCAAATTACTAACAGTGGTTTATTTTAGGGTTACAGTGGGGTGTAGTGTATTTTTTTTCCTAAGTTTCTCTCCTTAACTCCATTATCCAATTTTCTGAAACATATTGTATTACTTTTAGAATGAGAAAACAAATTTGAAAAGCATTTGCTTTAAATCATATATTTAGCTGAAAACATATATTTAAATGAAACATGGCCTTTTGTATTTGAACACTCAGCACTCCAACAACAGCAAAAAAAAAAAAAAAAAAAAAAACCAGATTCCTAACTACTACCAAAAATCTCAAAATACTACTCCAGAAATTTTCCCACTTATGAATTCATGTGGCCTTAGTTTGGAAGTATGTAGTTATTTAATCCCTGTTTTTTAGAGTATATACAATATTCACCTAGAGAAAATAGTTCAAGTGAAATGAGAAAAGGATACCATGGCTATACAGTAAAATATAGGCATTTTAATAGGTAGAGGATTAGGGATAATCCACATGGTTGCTTATGCCTTTTCATAAAGAAGATGACTTCAACTGTAGTCTGTGGTTTATGGGATTTCATAGAAGACCTGAGTTTTTATAACATTTATGACTGTAACTGGCTTCTAAACAGATACTGTGGAATGAAGTAATGAATGTATGCATGCATGTGTCACTGTAAGCTGGTAGTAGTTGTGGTTCAGTACTTTCTTCCAAAAATGTATATTAGAACTACCATGAGACTCATTTCTCTATTACTTTAACAACAATTTTTACGTGTAATGTTTTACAGTTTACAAAGTGCTTTGTAGTTCTATTAGGATGGCAGGATAGGTATAGTTAGAGAGACTTGGGCTCAAGAAAGGATGAGTGTTTCCCCCTCAAATCACTTAGCCATTAAGAGATAGAACCATGAGCCAAATTCCAGGCCTTCTAATTCCAAACACTATAATTTCTACTACATTACAATTTATGCTTTATGCATCCATTTTAATGTGGTGGCTTCACCATATGTATGATTCATTTTGTACAGCAAGCTATGAGCAAAAATAATTGGAGAAAAACTCCAGATGAGACATCCAGAATGTTTGTAGTTGGTGTGATGAAGAACTATTTTGGGAGTTTCATAGATAATGGGAAATGATAGGGGGATCTCAGTATGTTTTAGTCACATCTATATAGAAAAATCACAATCACTATCAACAGCAGCATCACTGCTATAAGGAACTGCACGTATGCATGCACACAGGCGGATGCACACACACACACACACACACACACACACACACACACACACTAAAATGAATGATAAAATTTAGATTGGGTATGTTATCAAGTAGCACTTACAGTTCTGAGGCCCCAAACTGTATAGCGCAAAACCAATTAAAAAGAAGGCAGCACTCTATGACAAAGCTAAAAAGCACATGGGAGAAGAGAAAACTGAGGGGCCACTTTAATCAGCAGGTACCTATAAGAGATTGTATGAGTAATGATAAACAATTGTCCTTAGTGGAAGTAGGGAACACAGGGAGGGGAAAGGAAGCTCAATTGCAATAGGAGAAATTTAGTTTGTTTTTGAAAAACTAGGAATTTAAGATGCTGGACTATATTTCCAATGGAAGAGGACTTCTGTTCTTGAAAGCATTATGAAAGCAGTACTGATGTCAGTTCAGTGTCAGCAGAATTGTAAATATGTAGAGTTTGAACAAAAGAATGTTTAATTATTTTACTGCTGTTATAGCCTAATGTATTTCAAAATGTCTAAGGTGTATGAAGACATAGTCCTTGTCCCTTGAGAGCTTATAAGCATTTTAATTACACTCTATTAATTAAACAAAACTACTGTTTAATTGAAATTAATTATAAAAGGAAGAGTACATAAGAAAGGTGAACACTGATGACATAAAACCTAAAGAGTCACAATGTTTAATCTATTTTAGATACAGTGAAAATGGCTTAAAAAATTAAAGGCTATTGCTAAAAATGGGATTATTTCTAATGTGTTTACATTGGTTCATAAATGAGCTATATTTCTTTCCTCATATTTAAGTTGTTCAGTGTGTTCTCTTTATCTGAGTTGATCTTAACAGCTTGCAAAAAGAACACAAAGAACACGTCTGCCCAGTCAGTCATTTTTGGTCCGTAGAGCAACATTTAGATAGAAGTATTTAATTCTCTGTGATCGAGTGGCTTTCCCACAGGCAGGGCTCTCTGTATGTTTCTGGTTTGTCTATAAGCATTCTCCTGCTTGTAGGAAATAATCATCTATTAGTAACAGGTGAAGAGCTAAAGAATAACAATGTTAGAGAAGGCTAGCACCCATGGTGATGCTCATTATCCACAACTACCTGGAATCCACCAAATTCTTACTTAAGTTTTGTTAAGTAACCAAGCTCTGAAGTCAGTCTGACTGGGTCTCCCACTTATTTACTGTGCAACCCCAATGTACTTGCTTTTCTAAGACTCACTCTCCTCATTTATAAAACAGGGGTGATAGTTATTATGAGAATTCATTTTCATATAGAACATCTTAGCACAGTTCCTGACAGCTGGTGTCTCTAAAGGTTAGCTATTGTTAAGTGTTAAATACAACAGGATGAATAGTATATATTGCATTAGTTTGCAAGGGCTGCCAAAACAAAACAAAACATAACAAAACAAAACCCCACAGAGTAGGTGGTTTCAACAACCAAAATTTATTTCCTCACAATTCTGGGGGCTAGAAGTCCAAGATCAAGGTATATCAGCAGATTTGGTTTCCTCTGTGACCTCTTTCCTTTGCTTGCAAATGGCCACATTCTCTCAGTGTCTTTACATGGTCTTTCCTCTGTACACACCTCTGGTGCATCTTTGTCCCCATGCCCTCTTATAAGGATGCCATTTACATTGGATTAAGGCACACCTTAATGGCATTATTTTAACATAATAACCTCTTTAAAGGCCCTATCTCCAAACAGAGTCACATTCCAAGGTACCAGAGGTTAGAACTTCAACATACAAATTTTGGGGGATACAATTCAGCCGATAACATATACCTTCTCTGTTATTGTGTGGAAAACAAAAGCATTCCACATAGTAAGAAAAAGTCACAGTTCTCTTGTAACATCTCAGCTTTCAAACACAGACAGAACCTATATGAGCTCATTTAACCTTGAGAGGACAGGCAGACAAATGAATACATACACACACACACACACACACACACACACACACACACACTATATCTCTAGTATGGAGTCGCCAATCAATTTGTAAAACAGCTCTCTGAATGAAAAACCACTCTGCCAAAAAAGCATCGTCATCAATGAAAATAAATGATTTACCCAAAGTGCACAAAGTAGTTACTATACTCCAAGCACAAGAATTACATTGCACAAGCAATTATTTTCTCCTTAGATCACAAGTTCATTGAAGAAAGGAACCACGATAGGTCAGTTAAAATTTACAAACATATCAGCATATAAGCATATAAACTGGATACTAATTCAAGTTATGAATATCTGTTGATAACTAATAGGAAATACATTGGCTATTATATAATCCTCAAAAAAAAAACTCCATAGGAAAAAGCAAGATTCCAGGAATTTGAGGATTTTCTTCCTGAAAACTGATGTACAAACCTTCAAAAATGCATAGAATACAAGCCCAAATGAGAAAATGAGTGAAAAGGCTTTAAAAACTCCAAAGCACTTTATACCTAAGGTGGCATTTTTTAAGATGATCCTCTTCTACCCTCATCCCATTCAAAAGACCTAATTTGGTTGAACCATTCTTTCCTAACAGATAAACAGATAAAAGAAACTTGATTAACTAAAATGGGAAATGGAAAAAACATGTGAGAAAACATACACAGTAAGTTAAGTCTTTAATACTGATCATAAACTTACTGCTTCCACTTTTTACCCTGACAAGGTTACCTGGATTAAGAAAGCATCACTTCATAAAAAATACCCTATGTTATGCCACTGTAAATGTTATAATGTTAACAGCAAATTTTATACATACCCTTAAAGGATATATGATATAGAGACTATATTACTTAATTACAAAAACAAAGGGGTGCCTGCATGGCTCAGTCGGTTGGGCTTCCGACTTCAGCTCAGGTCACAATCTCACGGTCTGTGAGTTCAAGCCCCGCGTCAGGCTCTGGGCTGATGGCTCAGAGCCTGGAGCCTGCTTCCGATTCTGTGTCTCCCTCTCTCTCTGCCCCTCCCCCGTTCATGCTCTGTCTCTCTCTGTCTCAAAAATAAATAAACGTTAAAAAAATAACAAAAACAAAAAAAAACACTATATAATTATCTCAATATTATGTGGCTAATCAAAATTTTTGCCATAGTTCAAAAGTAAAAAAAAAAAAGGCTGGTTTAATCGAGATATAACTGACATATAATATTTTATCATAATGATTTGATATTTGTATACACTTGGAAATGATAACCACAGTAAGTCTAGTTACCATCTGCCACCACACAAAGCTACATATTGCTTTTTCTTGCAATGAGAACTTTTAATATTCTCTCTCTTACCAACATTCAAATATGTACAATATTACTGACTACAGTCACCATATTGTATATGGCATCCCAATGGCTTATTTATTTTTAACCCAGGAGTTTGTACCTGTTGACCCCTTAACCCATTTTGCCCACATCCCAAACCTCTTCCCACAGGCAACTACCATTCTGCTCTCCATGATTTTTCTTCAATTGTTTTGCTTTTTAGACTCTATATATAACTGAGATCATATAGTATTTTTCTTTCTCTGTCTGACTTATTTATTTCACTTACCATAACACCCTCAAGGTCCATCCAGGTTGTCACAAATGACAATATCTTTCTTTATGGATGAATAATATTCCATTGTGTATGTGTATGTATATTGATTTATATGTATGTGTATATATGTATGTATATTGATTTATGTATATTTCATATATTGATATATGTATCATATATATTTTATATATGATACATATGTCAATATGTATATTGATTTATATACATACCTACATACATATATACAATATATACACATACATACACATCTTCTTTATCCACTCATTCATCAATGGACACTTGGGTTGTTTCCATATCTTGGCTATTGTAAATAATGTTGTGGGCACCTGGGTGGCTCAGTTGGTTAAGGGTCCAACTTCAGCTCAGGTCGTGATCTCATGGTTTGTGGGTTCCAGCCCTGCTTAGCACTTTGTGCTGACAGCTCAGAGCCTGGGGCCTGCTTTGGATTCTGTGTCTCATTCTCTCTCTGCCCCTCCCCCACTTGTGCTCTGTCTCTGTTTCCCAAAAATAAATAAGTGTAAAAAGAAATTATAAATGATGTTGCAAATAACATAGATGTGCATATATCTTTTCAAAAGAGTGTTTTAATTTTCTTTGGATAAATACCCAGAAGTGGATTACTGAATCATATGGTAGTTTTATTTCTATTTTTTTTTTTTTAGAAATGTCCATAATGTTTTCCATAGTGGCTGCACCAATTTAAGTTCCCACCAACACACAACAGTTCCCCTTTATCTATATTTCCACCAACACTTGTTATTTCTTGTCTTTTTGACATTCCAACAGGTGTGAGGTGATAACTCATTGTACTTTTGATTTGCATTTCTCTGGTGATTAGTGATCTTGAGCACCCTTTCACATGCGTGTTCGCTATTTGTATGTCTTCTTTGGAAAATAACCTATTCAGATACTAGTCCCCTTTTTTAATAGTATTGTTTTTTTTTGTTATTAAGATGAATAAGTTCTTTATATACTTTGGATATTAATGCTTATCAGATATGATTTGCGAATATTTTCTCCCGTTTTCCGTAGGTTGACTTTTCATTTTGTTGATGGCTTCTTTTGCTGTACAGAAGCTTTTTAGTTTGATGTCGTCCCACTTATTTCACTTTTCTGGCCTCTGCTTTTAGATCAAATCCAAAAAATCTTCACCAAGACCAAGGTCAAGAAACTTACTAAATCTGCTTTCTTCTTGGAGTTTTATGGTTTCAGGTCTTATATTTTAGTCTTTCAATCATTTTGAACTAATTTTTGTGTATGGTATAAGACAGTAGTCTGATTTCTTTCCTTTGCACGTGGCTGTCCAGTTTTCCCAACACCATTTATTAAATTGGTTATTATTGCCATTTGCCAATTGTATATTTTCACCTTTGTCACAAATTAATTGACCATAGACACATGGGTTTATTTCTGAAAACTCTATTCTGTTCCATTGATCTATGTATCTATTGTTATGGCACTACCATACTGCTTTCATTACTATAGCTTTGCAATAAGTTTGAAACTGGGGACTATGATATTTCCAGCATTGTTCTTTCTCAGGATTGCTTTGGCCATTTGGCCTTTTGTGGTTCCATACAAATTTTAGGGTTGTCTGTTATATTTATGTGAAAAATACCCTTCAGATTTTGATAGGGATTACACTGAATCTTTAGGTTCTTTTGAGTAATATGGACATTTTAACAATAATTCTTTCAATCCATGAGCATGGGATATCTTTCCATTTATGTGTGTCTTCAATTTCTTTCATCAAAATCATAGTTTTCATTGAACAGGTCTTTCACCTCCTGGTTAAATCTATTCCAAGGTATTTGAATCTTTTTGATGCAATTATAAATGGGATTGTACTCTCAATTTCTTTTTGATAGTTAATGTATAGAAATGCAACAATTTTTGGGGTGCCTGGGTGGCGCAGTCGGTTAAGCGTCCGACTTCAGCCAGGTCACGATCTTGTGGTCCGGGAGTTCGAGCCCCACGTCGGGCTCTGGGCTGATGGCTCAGAGCCTGGAGCCTGTTTCTGATTCTGTGTTTCCCTCTCTCTCTGCCCCTCCCCCATTCATGCTCTGTCTCTCTCTGTCCCAAAAATAAATTAACGTTGAAAAAAAAATTTAAAAAAAAAGAAATGCAACAATTTTTATATTGATTTTATATCCAGCAAAGTTATTGAATTCATTATTACTTCTAACAATTTTTTGGTGGAGTCTTTAGAGCTTTCTATGTATAAAATAATGTCATCTGCAAATAGTGACAGTTTTACTTCTACCTTTCCAATCTAGATTTCTGTTCTTTCTTTTTCTTGCCAATTGCTCTGGCCAGGATTTCCAACGTTATACTGAATAAAAGTGGAGAGAGTGGGCATTCCTGATCTTAGAGGAAAAATTTTCCTTTTTCACCATCAAGTATGAAGTTAGTAGTGGGCTTGTAATATAGGGTCTTAATTGTGTTGAGGTACATTCCAACTTTATTGAGAGTTTTTTAAATCATAAATGGATGCTACATTTTGTCAAATGCTTTTCCTAATCAATTGATATCATATGACTTTTATCCTTCATTCTGTTAATGTGGTGTATCACATAAACTTATTTGAGAATGATGGATCATCCTTGCATCCCTGGAATAAATCTAACTTGATCATGTGTTAATCTTTTAAAGTATTGTTGAATTTGGTTTGCTAGTATTTGATTGAGGATTTTTGCATCTATGTTCATTGGGGATATTGGACTGTAATTTTCTTTCTTGGTTGTGTCCTTCTCTGGTTTTGGAACCCAGATATTGCTGGCCTCATTAAAATGAGTTGGAAGCTTTCCCTCCTCTTCAGTGTTTTGGAAGAGATTGAGAAGTTTAGGTATCAAATCTTCATGGGGTGCCAGGGTGGCTCAGTTGGTTAAGCATCCAATTTCGGCTCAGGTCATGATCTCATGGTTCGTGCATTCAAACCCCGTGTCGGGCTCTGTGCTGACAACTTGGAGCCTGGAGCCTGCTTCAGATTCTGTGTCGCCCTCTCTCTCTGCCTCTCCCCTGACTGCATTCTGTCCCTCTCTCAAAAATAAATAAAACATTAAATTTTTTTTAAATAAATAAATAAATAAATAAAAAGTAAATCTCCATTAAGTGTTTGGAAGAATTCACCCATGAAGCCATCTGGTTTTAGACTATTGTCTGTTGGCAGGTTTTTGATTACTGATAAAATCTCCTTACTAATAATAGATCTGTTCAGATTTTCTATTCATGATTCAGTTTTTGGAAGATTGTACATTGCAAAAAAGTTATCCATTCCTTCTAGTTTGTCCAGTTTGTTGAGATATAATTGTTCATGGTAGTCTCTTATGATCCTTAGTATTTCTACAGTTTCAGTTGTAACAAATATCATTCCTGATTTTATTTAACAGAGCCTTTTCTCTTTTTCAGTTGGTGAGTCTATCTAAATGTTGGCCAATTTTGTGTATCTTTTCAATGAACAACTGTTAGCTTCATTGATCTTTTCTATTTGCTTTTTAGTCATCATTTCATTTATTTCCACTCTGATTTTTGCTATTTCCTTCATTCTACTAACACTGGGGGCATCATTTGTTCTTCTTTTTCTAGTTCCTTTAGGAGGAAAGTTAGATTCATATTTTTCTTGTTTTTTGAGGTAGGCCTGTATCTCTAGGAAGTTCTCTCTCAGAATCACTTTTCTTGCATCCCATAGTAAGTTGTTTTCTTTTCTTTTTATTTGTCACAATGTATTTTTTTTAATTTATTCTTTGATTTCTTTTGTTGACCCACTGGTTGTTCACCAGTATGCGGTTTAATCTCCATAGTTTTGTGATTTTTCCAGTTTTCTTATAATTGATCTCTAGTTTCATACCATTCTGGTGGTCAAAAAAGACAATTGATAGGACTTTAATCTTATTAAATTTATTGAGACTTGTTTTGTGGCCTAACTTAGGATCTATCCCAGAGAATATTCTATGTGCATTTAAAAAGAATGTACATTCTGTTTTCAGATGGAATGTTCTGTTTATATCTATTAAGTTCATCTGTATAATGTGTCAATTAAGGCCAATATTTCCTTACTGGTTTTCTAATCTATCCATTGATTAAAGAGGGTATTAATGTTCCTACTATTATTGAATTGCTGCCA
Source organism: Prionailurus bengalensis (assembly GCF_016509475.1). Taxonomy (NCBI): domain Eukaryota; kingdom Metazoa; phylum Chordata; class Mammalia; order Carnivora; family Felidae; genus Prionailurus; species Prionailurus bengalensis. The sequence goes on along the minus strand of NC_057361.1, from coordinate 77,450,316 downwards.
ATTTCTCCCTTTAGGTCTATTAATATTTCCTTTATATATTTAGGTGCTTCTATGTTGGATACATAAAGTTACAAATGCTATATCTTTTTGTAGGATTGATATGTTTATCATTATGCAGTGCCCTTATTTATATTAAATTACAATCTTTGTTTTAAAGTCTATTTTGTCTGAAAAAACTACAGCTATGCCAGTTTTCTTTTGGTTTCCACTTGCATGGAACATCTTTTTCCATTTTATCACTTTCATTTTTTCACTTTCAGTTTGTGAGTCTTTACATCTGAAGAGACTCTCTTGTAGGCAGCATATAGATAGGTCTTATACTTTTATCCATTCAGCCATTCTGTCTTTTGATTGGAGAATGTGCATTTAGGAATTTACCCAAGGGATACAGGAGTGCTGATGCATAGGGGCACTTGTACCCCAATGTTTATAGCAGCGCTTTCAACAATAGCCAAATAATGGAAAGAGCCTAAATGTCTATAAACTGATGAATGGATCAAGAAATTGTGGTTCATATACACAATGGAATAGTACTTGGCAAAGAGAAAGAATGAAATATGACCTTTTGTAGCAACGTGGATGGAACTGGAGAGTGTTATGCTAAGTGAAACAAGGAATACAGAGAAAGACAGATACCATATGTTTTCACTCTTGTGTGGATCCTGAGAGACTTAACAGAAGACCATGGGGGAGGGGAAGGAATAAAAAGGTTAGAAAGGGAGGCAACCAAAATATAAGAGACTCTTAAAAACTGAGAACAAACTGAGGGTTGATGGGGGGTGGGAGGGAGGAGGGGGTGGGTGGGTGAGGAATATTGAGGAGGGCACCTGTTGGGATGAGCACTGGGTGTTGTATGGAAACCAATATGACAATAAATTTCATATGAAAAAAAGAAAAATATAAGATTAAAAACTTCTACACAAAGAATAAACTCCAAGAGAAAAGATGCAAATAAAAAAAAACTGAGAATAAACTGAGGGTTTATGGGGGGTTGGAGGGAGGGGAAAGTGGGTGATGGGCATTGAGGAGGGCACCTGTTGGGATGAGCACTGACTGTTGTATGGAAATTTATTTGACAATAATTTCATATTAAAAAAATAACTAAGTAGACTATTTAAAAATTGATAAATAATAAGAAAATTCTGGAAAATTATGAAAAGATGAGTGAAAAAAATAAAAATAATTATTGATAGGTATGTACTTATTGCTAATTTGTTGATTGTTTTCTGGTTTTCTTCCCTTGTGGTTTGATTATTCTCTTTAGTGTTATGCTTATATTCCTTTCTTATGTACTTCTGTGTGTCTAGTCTAGATTTTTGCTTTGTGGTTAGCATGAGCCTCACATATGATAGTCCACATATATAACAGTCTATTTTAAGTTGACAGAACTTAAGTTTTCATGCATTCTAAAACTCTACATTTTTACTTCCCCCATTTTGTTTTTCATGTCATAGTTTACATCTTTTTTATTTTGTGTATCTCTTAACTGATAACTACAACTAGTTCTAGTTATTTTGACTAGTTTTGTCTTTTAACCTCCATACTAACTTTATAAGTGCTTAATATACTACCTTTACTATATTTACCTTTACCAATAAGATTTGTAATTTCATGTTATATTATTACTTCTTTTAAATTCCTTTTGAATTGAGAAGGCAGAGAAAGAGAGACAGAGAGAGAGAGAAAGCACATGAGTGGGGGAGAGGAAGATGGAGAGGGAGGGAGAGAATCTCCTCACTGAGTGTGGAGCCTGACACATGGCCCAAACTTACAGTGGTGAGATCATGACCTGAGCTGAAATCAACAGTCAGATGCTTAACTGATTGAGCCACACAGGCACCCCTATGTTTTCTTATTACTAATCAATGCCTTTTCCTTTCAGCTTAAAGAAATTCCTTTAACATTTATTGTAAAGCTGGCTTAGTGGTCATGAACTCCCTTAGCTTTTGAATATCTAGAAAACTGTTTATCAATCTTTCAAATCTAAATGGCACCATCTTCTCAGAGTATTCTTGTTTGGAAATTTTTCTCTTTCAACCTTTAGAAAATATCATTTCCCACCCCCACCCCCCACCCTCTGGCCTGCAGAGTTTCTACTGAAAAATCTGCTGCTACTCTCACGGGATTTCACTTGTACATCATAACTTGTTTTTCTCTTGCTGCTTTTAAGATTCTCTCTTTTACTTTTGACTTTTTAATTATAACGTGTCTTGGTGTGGATCTATTTTGCTTCTTATTTAGAACTCTCTGAGCTTCCTGGACCTGAATGTCTGTTCTCTTGCCCTGGTTATGGAAGTTCCTGGCCACTGTTTCTTCAAAAAAGTTTTCATCCCCTTTCTCTCTCTCTTCTCTTTCTGGTACCCCTATAATACAAACGTTATTCCACTTGATGCTGTTCTATGGGTCCCTTAAGCTATATTTTCTTTTTCTTTTTTTTTTTTTTTTTGGTGTTCTATTTGGATTACTTCCACTGCCCTGTCTTCTAGATAACTGATCCTTTCTTCTGCTTCATCTGGTATGCTGTTGAACCCCTCTAGTGTATTTTTTAGGTTAGCTATAGTATTCTTCAGCCTTGTAACTTCTGTTTGCTATTTTCTTATATTTTATGTCTGTTGGCTAAAGATCTCACTGTGTTCATCCAATCTCCTCCCAAATTATATGAGCATCTTTATGACCTTTGTGTTTTTTTAGTAATTTTTGTTGCAATTCCCTTTAATAACAATGTTACCTCAATTAAATGCAACAAAGTAGAAAACATAAAGTAGCCAATCAAATAGTTCAGGATGTGTGTAACAATATCCCTTTAAAATAATATCTTTGTTTTTCCCTAGAAGTTTCAAATATAGTTTAAGAATAGAAAAAATATAGGCTAAAATGTCACTTTTCTCAATATCATCTTCAATAATATTTGCTTATGAAATTACTTTACAATTAGAAAAATGTGAATCTCATACCTCAGTCTATACACATATATTAGCATCATGACAAGGATTTTGGTGTGATATAGTAGGTAGAAATGGTTAGCTCCTGTCTAGGAAAAAAAAAAATTTCCCAAACTGGCTACTCAGGTATATGACCTTTTCTTTGACCTCTTCATCAGGTAAATTACTTATCTACATTTCATTAAGATTTTTTTGGGGCGCCTGGGTGGCGCAGTCGGTTGAGCGTCCGACTTCAGCCAGGTCACGATCTCGCGGTCTGCGAGTTTGAGCCCCGCGTCAGGCTCTGGGCTGATGGCTCAGAGCCTGGAGCCTGTTTCCGATTCTGTGTCTCCCTCTCTCTCTGCCCCTCCCCCGTTCATGCTCTGTCTCTCTCTGTCCCAAAAATAAATAAATGTTGAAAAAAAAAAGATTTTTTTCCCTAAGGTTTTATCTTGCTCTCTTGTTTGCAACACATTCTTCTGTTTCCTCATTTTGCTTGACTCTATGTTTCTAAGTATTAGGCAAAATAACAACCTCTTCTGGTCTTGAGGGAGTGTTCTTATGTAGGAGATTAACCCAATCTTTAAACCTGGTCATAGCTCTTGGTTGTTTCTTGAACCTTTGTGATTATCTCAATAGCTGGATTTATTCTTGATAGGTCCTAGTGTTGAGAGTGTTCTAGTACCTGTCAGTATTCCAACGGGAGTGATCTCAGCACCTAGATTCAGGCTGCCTGGAAGCCAGACTATCAGGTAGCAGCTTTTAAACTGTGTAAATATATACAGTCTCATAAACATATATACATATATACAGTCTCATAAACATATATACATATATACAGTCTCATAAACCCTACTGACCTCCAGACCAGGCAATCTGGAGGTGTCCCCTGGGTGAAAGTTGCAAACCTCAGGCTTCAGATGCATGTATAAGCTTTTTTCATGGATGTACCAGTGAGCAATAGTGAAGCTAAAGAGTGCAAAGATGGCATCCTTTAGCCTCAGTTCCCAGAGAGCAGCTCCACAGCCTGTAGATGTGTGGCAAACATAAGTCTGCCCCTCAGACTAAAGCTCCAACACAAGTAAATAGGACTTTTTCACGGAATGACTCATGGTCTGTTTCAGTCTATTGTGTACTGAAGGAGCTTTTCAGCTAGTTCTCAGGTCTTTTTCAGAGGGAATTTTTCTATCTGTAGCTGTAGATTTGGTGTGTCTTTTGGAAAAGCTGAGTTCAGGATCTTGTTATGCTGCCATCTTGGACTGCCCCCTCAATCACTATAGTTGCTTTAAATGTCATATCAAGCACCATATTTGAAATGTACTCGTTTACCTGATTATATACACAAAAAACATCAACAGAAATTTCTACCAAGATTGCAATTAAAATACAAAGAAAATAAACTTGTAGTGCATAATTCTACATGAAAAGTACATCTTCTTGTTTCTAATATCAGGATATATTATAAAATATAACTGCTCCATACACATCAATATTAATGCACTCAACTTATAAAATATGTCTAAACACAAAGTCGATATTTATACTGTTTTAGATGTTTCCAAATGCCCAAGGTATAATGACTTACTAATATTTATAATCTATATTATCTTAGCATTCTTTAAACAATTAATTTAATCTGGCATTAGGAAATAATATATTTTGTGACAATGCACTGGAAGGGAAGGGACTGATAAGAAAATGTTCTAAAAATGAATGGAGATTTCAATAATAAACTTTTCAAAACATATACAGATACTACTTTCCAAAACGAGTATAACACACAAGCTGGCTTGCAGCGTTAAAACATAAGGAAATGGGAAGATAGCTACTCACTGCACATAATGTGAAATTAGAAAAGACTGAAATTGGAACTTTAATAGTACTTGTGCTGTTTTTAAAAGATCACTTATAATATGCCATCATCAAATAGTCTCAGGTCTTATTTTCATCTGATTACCAAATGAGTTTTTCTAATTTATATATACTAGTTAAAAATAATTGCATTATTTTTATCTGATTGAATTGAGATATTTTACTAAGTTGTCACCCCCATAAAACTAAATGTTTTGTAGTAGCAACTTCACTAAGATTTCTAAACCCATAAGGAAACACAATCAAGTAACAGTCTAAGAAAGCCAAGTTTTATCATGAAACAGGTACTTCAAACTCCAATAATCAGTGTTTTGTCTCCCCCTTCTGGACTATACAATTATTAAAAGAAAATGCAGAGTAAGATCTGATCTTTTTTCATAGGATATATTCAAACAAAAGGCCTGACACAAGTGTAACATTGCGTGAAATAATCATTAAGATACTATTGGGTCACTAAACAAAATTTCAATTTAATAATGCAATAGGAGATTAACAGCCCACATGTACATACTGCCATGTTAGTGGTATTTTGTGGATATTATGATTACTAGGGGGCTGATAGGAAGGAATGCATCAGTAGCATTTTGAATATATTACTTGGAGCCTGACCATAAGTTGATACTTTAACAGGAACTTGCATTCAGTATGACTTCTTTCACCAGCATGGAGGAACAAATTTCTTTGATCTGTTTTGCAAAAAAGGTTCTACAATATTCATTGAGTCAGTGCCTGTGATCCCCATGCTCCAATTAGAGCAAACAAAGATACCCTTGTGGCTAACCTTCACCTATGATGGAGTTGTCCTTTTGACTCAGATTATTTAGAAACACTGCAAAAGGTACAAATGTAACATCTTACTTATATTAAATGTCTTATCTGGTAAGCAGTACTACATGACACCAAAATGATTAGCTCTTTTCTATCTGACTACATTTAGTCACCTTGAAGTATACATGGCCTTCATTACCTAATACATGTATTGAGGCTTCAGTTGATAAACAGGTAAATGTTATTCAAAACATAAACATGTACAGCCACAGGTAAATGTTATTCAAATGATAAATATGCTCAGCAGCATTGTGCAAAGTATATTTAAAATTGTAAAGGTAGGAATTTGAAATAGTGAAGCAAATTATAAAATTCTACTCTTAATGCTAAAAGTGCTAAAGAAAAGTTCTTGGGTGTTAATAACTTTTTTCTTACTTTTCTGTGATTTTACTAATTACTCTGTGATTACACACCTAACTAAACTCATCATTTTTACTCCAAATTTATTTTATTTTTTTAATACGAAATTTACTGTCAAACTCGTTTCCATACAACACCCAGTACTCATCCCAACAGGTGCCCTCCTCAATACCCATCACCCACCCTCCCCTCCCTCCCACCCCCCATCAACCCTCAGTTTGTTCTCAATTTTTAAGAGTCTCTTATGCTTTGGCTCCCTCCCTCTCTAACCTCTTTTTTTTTCCTTCCCCTCCCCCATGGTCTTCTGGTAAGTTTCTCAGGAGCCACATAAGAGTAAACACATAGGGTACCTGTCATTCTCTGTATTACTAATTTCACTTAGCATAACACTCTCCAGTTCCATCCAGGTTGCTACAAAAGGCCATATTTCATTCTTTCTCATTGCCATGTAGTATTCCATTGTGTATATAAACCACAACTTCTTTTTGCATTCATCAGTTGATGGACATTTAGGCTCTTTCCATAATTTGGCTATTGGTGAAAGTGCTGCTATAAACATTGGGGAACAAGTGCCCCTATGCATCAGCACTCTTGGATCCCTTGGGTAAATTCCTAGCAGTGCAATGGCTGGGTCACAGGGTATATCTATACTTAATTTTTTGAGGAACCTCCACAATGTTTTCCAGAGTGGCTGCACCAGTTTGCATTCCCACCAACAGTGCAAGAGGGTTCCCATTTCTCCACATCCTCGCCAGCAATTATAGTCTCCTGATTTGTTCATTTTAGCCACTCTGCCTGGCATGAGGTGGTATCTGAGTGTGGTTTTCATTTATATTTCCCTGATGAGGAGCAACGCTGAGCATCTTTTCATGTGCCTGTTGGCCATCTGGATATCTTCTTTAGAGAAGTGTCTATTCATGTCTTCTTCCCATGTCTTCACTAGATCATTTGTTTTTCGGGTGTGGAGTTTGGTGAGCTCTTTATAGATTTTGGACACTAACCCTCTATCCAATACGTCATTTGCAAATATCTTTTCCCATTCCATTGGTTGCCTTTTAGTTTTGTTGATTGTCTCCTTTGCAGTGCAGAAGCTTTTTATCTTCATGAGGTCCCAATAGTTCATTTGTGCTTTTAATTCCCTTGCCTTTGGGGATGTGTCAAGTAAGAAATTGCTGCAGCTGAGGTCAGAGAGGTTTTTTCCTGCTTTCTCCTCTAGGGTTTGGATGGTAGTGTCTCACATTCAGGTCCTTTATCCATTTTGAGTTTATTTTTGTGAATGGGGTAAGAAAGTGGTCTAGTTTCAACCTTCTGCATGTTGCTGTCCAGTTCTCCCAGCACCATTTGTTAAAGAGACTTTTTTCCATTGGATGTTCTTTCCTGCTTTGTCAAAGATGAGTTGGCCATACGTTTGTGGGTCTAGTTCTGGGGTTTCTATTCTATTCCATTGGTCTATGTGTCTGTTTTGGTGCCAATACCATGCTGTCTTGATGATGACAGCTTTGGAGTAGAGGCTAAAGTCTGGGATTGTGATACCTCCCGCTTTGGTCTTCTTCTTCAATATTACTTTGGCTATTCGGGGCCTTTTGTGGTTCCATACAAATTTTAGGATTGCTTGTTCTAGTTTTGAGAAGAATGCTGGTGCAATTTTGGTTGGGATTGCATTGAATGTGTAGATAGCTTTGGGTAGTTGACATTTTTACAATATTTATTTTTCCAATCCATGAGCACAGAATGTTTTTCCATTTCTTTATATCTTCTTCAATTTCCTTCATAAGCTTTCTATAGTTTTCAGCATACAGATCTTTTACATCTTTGGTTGGGTTTATTCCTAGGTATTTTATGATTCTTGGTGCAATTGTGAATGGGATCAGTGTCTTTATTTGTCTTTCTGTTGCTTCATTATTAGTGTATAAGAATGCAACTCTTTTCTGTACATTGGTTTTGTATCCTGTGACCTTGCTGAATTCATATATCAGTTCAAGTAGACTTTTGGTGGAGTCTATCAGGTTTTCCAGGTATAGTATCATGTCATCTGCAAAAAGTTAAAGCTTGACTTCATCTTTGCCAATTTTAATGCCTTTGATTTCCTTTTGTTGTCTGATTGCTGTTGCTAGCACTTCCAACACAGTGCTAAACAACAGCAGTGAGAGTGGACATCCCTGTTGTGTTCCTGATCTCAGGGAGAAAGCTCTCAGTTTTTCCCCATTGGGGAAGATATTAGCTGTGGGCTTTTCATAAATGGCTTTGATGTGTTTAAGTATGTTCCTTCTATCCCGCCTTTCTTGAGGGTTTTTGTTAAAAAAGGATGCTGAATTTTGTCAAACGCTTTTTCTGCATCGATGACAGGATCATATGGTTATTTTATTTTATTAATGTGATGTATCACATTGATTGATTTGCGAATGTTGAACCAGCCCTGCAGCCCAGGAATGAATCCCACGTGATCATGGTGAATAATTCTTTTTATATGCTGTTGAATTTGATTTGCTAGTATCTATGTGCTATATACAGGAGCCCGCAAATATAAAAAACAATTAATCACAAACATAAACATCCTTATTGATAAGAATGTGGTAATTGCAGGGGACTTTAATACTCCACTTACAACAATGGATAGATCATCTAGACACAGGGTCAATAAAGAAACAAGGGCCCCCGAATGATTACATTGGATCAGATGGACTTGACAGGTATATTTAGAACTCTGCATCCCAAAGCGACAGAATATACTTTCTTCTCGAGTGCACATGGAACATTCTCCAAAATAGATCACATACTGGTTCACAAAACAGTCCTCAATAAATACAAAAGAATTGAGATCATACCGTGCACACTTTCAGACCACAACGCTAAGAAACTTGAAATCAACCACAGGAAAAAGTCTGGAAACCATCCAAAAGCATAGAGGTTAAAGAACACCCTAGTAAAGAATGAATGGGTCAACCAGACAACAAGAGAAGAAATTTTTTTAAAAATATGGAAACAGGGGCGCCTGGGTGGCGCAGTCGGTTAAGCGTCCGACTTCAGCCGGGTCACGATGTCGCGGTCCGTGAGTTCGAGCCCCGCGTCGGGCTCTGGGCTGATGGCTCAGAGCCTGGAGCCTGTTTCCGATTCTGTGTCTCCCTCTCTATCTGCCCCTCCCCCGTTCATGCTCTGTCTCTCTTTCCCAAAAATAAATTAAAAACGTTGAAAAAAAAATTAAAAAAAAAAAGACAAAAAAAATATGGAAACAAATAAAAATGAAAATACAACAATCCAAATGCTTTGGGATGCAGCGAAGGCAGTCCTGAGAGGAAAATACATTGCAATCCAGGCCTATCTCAAGAAACAAGAAAAATCCCAAATACAAAATCTAACAGCACACCTAAAGGAAACAGAAGCAGAACAGCTAAGACACGCCAAACCCAGAAGAAGAAGAGAAATAATAAATTCTGAGCAGAGATAAACAATATAGCATCTAAAAAAAACTGTAGAGCAGATCAATGAAACCAAGAGTTGTTTTTTTGAAAAAGTAAACAAAATTGATAAACCTCTAGCCAGCCTTCTCAAAAAGAAAAGGGAGAGGACCCAAATAGATAAAATCATTAATTAAAATGGAATTGTTACAACCAATCCCTCAGAAATGCAAGCAATTATCAGGGAATAGTATAAAAAATTATATGCCAACAAACTGGACAACCTGGAAGAAATGGGCAAATTCCTAAGCACACTTCCAAAACTCAAACAGGAAGAAATAGAAAACTTGAACAGACCCATAATCAGAGAAGAAATTGAACCAGTTATCAAAAATCTCCCTACAAATAAGAGTCCAGGACCAGATGGCTTCCCTGGGGAATTCTACCAGACATTTAAAGCAGAGATAATACCTATCCTTCTCAAGCTTTCCTCAAAAATTGAAAGGGAAAGAAAACTTGCAGACTCATTCTATGAAGCCAGCATTACTTTGATTCCTAAACCAGACAGACACCCAGCAAAAAAAGAGAACTACAGGCCAATATCCCTGATGAATATAGATATATAAGCCCTTTTGGACCTGACTTTCCAACAGAATGATTTCAATGATTGCTTTTTCATTCCTCTCCCTACTCAAAAAAAAAAAAAACAAAAAAAAAAAAAAGAAAGAGAGAAAGAAAGAAAAATCTTCCCCCTAAGGCACCCCTCCCACCTAAACTCTAGAACTATTCCCTCATCATTTCCTCTAGAAGCTGATTCCTATAGTTTCCTCCATTTATTACAGAATATGCAAATTCTAGTCTGAGGAGCAGGCCAGAAATAAGACAGTGGGTGTGAAACCGTTTATACTACAGATCAATCATAACATCTATCTCATTACAGTGTCTTTCAAAACACTCTCGGACAAGATAAAACTTTTCCATGAACTATATACAGCCTATTAGCTTGCCACTTTACAGCCTTTACTATATTGTATCTATAAGGCCCTATCTTTATTCTGTTTACCTGTCTTTCCCATTAGACCTAGTATTTTTATTAAAGGAGCTGTTCTCATTGGGGAAGAAAGACATGTAAATGATTTATTATAATTAAATATGTTAAATACTATAATTCAGCTATATAGTGATGCTATGGAAAGGAAGCAGTTATCTAGGATAAATTCTCCTAATTAACATGAAGCTTAATCTTGATGGATATTTAGGATATTTCTGGACACAGTGAAGAAGAAAAGGCCATTCTAGTTCAAAGAAATAGAATATGCTTGATTTAGAGTTATTAAACAGCAGGACAGGCACATGTAAAAATGGAGATGAAGATGAAATTAGAAAAAGGAACAGGGATAAGATCACAAGGGCAATTGGGAGCCATTTGAAAGGTTTAAAGGGAATCAGCATGATCTGTGGTAACTGTAAAACATGCATGGGCAGGGTGAGAGAACGAAGACTAGGAGACTATTTAGGGGGCTATGGCAATTACAGGTGTGTTTAACAATGAATCTAAACTAAAGGAGCAACAGTGTGAGTAATCAGGGAAGAGAGTTGAGAATTATCTAAAAGAAATAATCAACAGAACTTCAGCTCCACTGGATATGGAGAAATCAGTAATATTTCATAAGTGCTGGCATAAGCCATGCAGAGACCAAGCTAGCTTCAACCCACATTAAAATAAACTCATGATTCCTTTATATCCCCACCCCCCTATATTTAACCCCATCCCCCTATGCCTAGCCTCCAGTTTAATAAAGGTCCTCACTGATCCATACACAAGTCTCCTAGGTAGCCCTTGAAACAAATATCTCTCTATCCTAATCCAGTATTTCAAAGTGTGCTCTGTAGCCTACCTTAACAGGATCTCCTGTGGTGCTTGATAAAGATGCCAAGTTCTTGGCCCTATGCTAGACCCCTGAGGGACAAAATATGTATTTTTATGTGCTTTCAAGTTTGAGAACCACTGGCCTAATCCAGCCTATCTACTACTATCAAATTTATTTTTCTTAAACCCTGTTTTCCTCATGTCACTTTCTTATTCAAACTAATTTCTAAATCTTCTACCTGGACTTCAAGATCCTCTTTCAACTTGATTTTTCAATCTTTTCAATGTAAATATACATTCTTTGCTTGAACAAAGTCAACTTCATTTCTTGCTTCCCTCTTCTCTGTCTCCTGCCCACACAATTTGGTTCCTTCTCTAGGCCTTTGCATTGAATATTATTTACGCAATCTGAGAGCTTCTCCATTGTCTCATCTCCCATATCAAATCCTAGCCATCACAACTAACAATTCCTAAAAGCTCAGCTTAAGTCCAGAAATTTGCATGGAGGTTTCTCCAATTATTTTACCTCTACTTCTCTCTTCTGCTTGTGAATTCCTACTACACTTAAAATCGGTATGCACAATTTAAGAATTGATTATTTCCACATATATTACTAAAACTATAAGGTCTTATCCTTATTTTCTAGTCATCAATGAACCTAACACAGTTCTTGGCACATGATAAGCACTAAAGAAAGATTTGCTGATGTTTGAAATTACCCCAAAAGATTGATGGCTCCCCGCCCCGGATGGCACATAAATTAAAAAAGAAAAAAAGGGGGGCAGCTGGGTGGCTCAGTTGGTGAAGTGACCGACTTCAGCTCAAGTCATGATCTCGCAGTTCGTGAGGAGCCCCGTGGCAGGCTCTGTGCTGATAGCTCAGAGCCTGGAGCCTGCTTCAGATTCTGTCTCCCTCTCTCTCTACCCCTCCCCCACTAATGCTTGTTCGTGCTCTCTCTCTCTCTCTCTCTCCTCAAAAATAAACATTAAATTTTTTTTAAAAAAAAAGAAACGAAAAAAAGACTAGGGGCACCTTGGGTGGCTCAGTCAGTTAAGCGTCTGACTCTTGATTTAGGCTTAGGTCATGATCTCAGGGTCACAAGATGGAGCCCCATGTCAGGCTCCACGCTGGGCATAGAGCCTGCTTAAGATTCTTTCTCTCCTTCCCTCTCTCTCCCTCTACTGTTCACTTGCTGTCTTGAAAGGAAGGAAGGAAGGAAGGAAGGAAGGAAGGAAGGAAGGAAGGAAAGAAAGAAAGAAAGAAAGAAAGAAAGAAAGAAAGAAAGAAAGAAAGAAAGAAAGAAACTAAATCAATTTTTAAAAGCAAACAAATATTAAATACATTCACTATTCTGAATACCATGGTACCTAATAATGTTAAAGATAATGTCTCCTGCCCTGTTCCCTAAATACAGACTGCTTAGTCATTAAGACAAGGTACTTAGGGGCGCCTGGGTGGCGCAGTCGGTTAAGCGTCCGACTTCAACCAGGTCACGATCTCGCGGTCCGTGAGTTCGAGCCCCGCGTCAGGCTCTGGGCTGATGGCTCAGAGCCTGGAGCCTGTTTCCGATTCTGTGTCTCCCTCTCTCTCTGCCCCTCCCCCATTCATGCTCTGTCTCTCTCTGTCCCAAAAATAAATAAACGTTGAAAAAAAAAAAGAGATGTCCAAAAAGACAAGGTACTTACAAATACCTCTCAATTACAATACAGATAATTTTTGATGTATTATGTAATTATGGAAATGAAATACAATGCCCTGAATATAAAATCTCTAAAATACAGCAATAGAAAGAACCTTAAAAAATAATGTAAGCCAATCACTTCAATTTAGCCATTTAATAACTGAACCTCAAAAATATTACATGACTTGCCCAAGGTCACACATCCAATTAGTAGCATCCAACAGAGACAAAGACCTAGCCCTCTTGACTGCACATCAAAGGTTGTTTTCATTACACTATGTGGTCATTGACACCAAATCAAAGTGAGATACTTTAATAAGAATTCCTGCTAGCATAAACCAACCTACCATCCTGAGATGGCATCCTGCTCTCCTGAGAACTGAGGTGAAACACCCAATTTCATCAGACTCATAAAAACAGAATCATAAAAATCATAAACACAGACACAACTCTAACAAAAAGTAAAACCTTATAAGACAAAATATACAAAGTATATTCAAATTCTAAAACATGTTCCAAAACCACAGGAAAAATACTTACCATGCCTAAATTCTCATCACCTGATCTTTATCATCTTACTACTTTGGTAAAATATACTCCAAAAGTAGAACCAAACATATAGAATGCTATAAGCAAAAATTGCTCAATTCCCAAAAGCACAAATTCATATCTAAGGGTAAAACACATCTTTTGTACTCACCGTAACTTTACTTCCAACTATCTGCATGCAGTAGTCAACGGAGAGTAGTTACGGTGTAAAAGAAACAAAAAACAAACAGCAACAGTTATTAGTAATCAGAAGCTTTTCACAGAAGTGTTTAGCAAATTAGTAAATAGCTAACTCTATGTACACTTTAATACTTCAGATCTAGAGTCTAAAAAAAAATACCAGTATTAATTTCTACCATATTTCAAAAATGTGTGAAGTCTCGAAATAAGGATTCCTAAATAATTACTACTGTTTGAAGATGTTTTTAAAAATGTACTGCAATGGGCATATATAAGCTAAATATCAAGTAACATAAAATTAAGTGCAACCAGGCATCAGATATTTTACCAGCCCACAGTCACTCAAAAAACATATCAACAGAAAATTGAATTTTTTTCCAAATAATGCTTTTTTTTCCTTGTTATAATGGATATAATATTAAGGTTGAAACAAGGTGTTTTGGGATATAAATGTTGCATTTAAAGCCATGCATTAAGTTAAGAAATGAATTGTAGGTTGAAAACTGGAGCATTTTATATTGTTATGATTTTAAGGTTTATAATATTGTTTTATAGTATACTTGAAAATTACAAAGAAGAGATTGCTTATAATTCTAGTTTTCTAGGCCATCCTAGCATTTGTAATATAATAATATAATATAATATAATATAATATAATATAATTAATATAATTAATATAATTAATATAATTAATATAATATAATGACATAGAAGTAGTTTATATCTAAACATGCATATATTCATAAGGATAAAACAGTTCAAAAAACAGAAACTTTGAGCTTTCCTAATAGATAAGAGATAGAATTTCTGAGAGGCAGAATGGTGTTTAAGAAACCAAGAACTGAAATCATACTTCTGAACATAATTTTATGCCAAAACCCTAATATAAATCAAATCATTGTTATCAGAGTCCTACACTTAAATGTCCAAAGAAATGTCCAAAAAAGAACTAATTAATCCACAATAAAACCTTTAATCTGATAGCAGTTATTATCAATATGTATTCTATTTTCCAGCTAGTACTTTAAAAAGAAAACTAAAATATTATTGAAATCCTAATAAGAGCCCTAAATTGAACAGGATACTACAAAACACAAAAAGATAATGACAGTATCCAAGCAAATTATTTCAGAGGAATCCATGAATCTCCAATTAGAGAAGAGCTTTCTTAAATATTCATTCAACAGAATATTTACAGACACTGATTATTTAGTTGAATAAAAGCCTCTTTGGTGCCATTAACAGTCTTCTGAATTGAAAGATATGCTATTGACCTAAATTATTTCCTCCGACCAAAAAGAGATTTTATCTGTCCCTTGTTTATTTAACACAGACATGAGACTAAAACAAGAATACCAGCCTGTATTAACAATTAAGGCAGGTGTATACTCAATGAAATAACCAGAATATAGCCTATTAATAATTCATTATGGTTGAAAAATCCTTGCATTTAGCTAAAGCACATACAGCAAACAGATTAGATTGGACAAGAAAAGCTAAAAAAAAAACTGGTCTGGTCAGTTTGACTTCAATTGTTTCACCTGAGAAAGAAAATATCTGCTAATGGCAAAAGCAAAATGGTAATACATGTATACACACACACACACACACACACACACACACACACACAGATATATACACACACACACAGATATACTGCAATTTTCAACTGCTTATTTCATGGGTCAATCTAAAAATTCTATAGATGTATTGGGTATCACTATTTTAAATCATTTCCTATTGAGATTTTTATTTAATCAGTAATACCTCTCAAGGGGTCATGTGATTTAAAAATGTGATTTTACATATTTTAAAATCTCAATTTCAAAGACTGTAATTTAAGTTATAAATAAACTAGTTTTTTAATATTCTTTTTTTTTATGGTTTATTTTTTTTATTTTTTTTTCTGAAATTTATTGACAAATTGGTTTCCATACAACACCCAGTGCTCATCCCAAAAGGTGCCCTCCTCAATACCCATCACCCACCCTCTCCTCCCTCCCACCCCGCATCAACCCTCAGTTTGTTCTCAGTTTTTAACAGTCTCTTATGCTTTGGCTCTCTCCCATTCTAACCTCTTTTTTTTTTTTCCTTCCCCTCCCCCATGGGTTCCTGTTAAGTTTCTCAGGATCCACATAAGAGTGAAACCATATGGTATCTGTCTTTCTCTGTATGGCTTATTTCACTTAGCATCACACTCTCCAGTTCCATCCACGTTGCTACAAAAGGCCATATTTCATTTTTTCTCATTGCCACGTAATATTCCATTGTGTATATAAACCACAATTTCTTTATCCATTCATCAGTTGATGGACATTTAGGCTCTTTCCATAATTTGGCTATTGTTGAGAGTGCTGCTATGAACATTGGGGTACAAGTGGCCCTATGCATCAGTGCTCCTGTATCCCTTGGATAAATTCCTAGCAGTGCTATTGCTGGGTCATAGGGTAGGTCTATTTTTAATTTTCTGAGGAACCTCCACACTGCTTTCCAGAGCGGCTGCACCAATTTGCATTCCCACCAACAGTGCAAGAGGGTTCCCGTTTTTTAATATTCTAATAATGACATTGGCTTTTGGCAAACTAATGTTAGGATTTCAGTGACTAAATTTTCCTCATAAATGTCAATAAAGGCTGTTAAGATAGAACATACAAGATCCCATAAATCACTGCTATATTGTGCCTCTTTCAGTATTATGAATGGGTAGGACAAGGTCTGCAATATTAACAAAGCTTGGTTTTCTGTTTCTGAAAATATATGCTGGTGTTTTGAAAAATATAAATTCTTCCAGATTGTTTGTGGCCAAATTATCTCTATGTTACAACTACCATAGGTCAGGTCCATAACCACACTTGCTATAATGAGCAAATAAGTCCAGCCTGTGCAGAGAACAGGTTCTTCTGCACTCCCTTATTTAAAGTTCATTCATCACTGATAGGTAATCAAGCCACTTTTTCCTTTAACATTCACATAATTTAATATTCTCTATTATGGAAGTTTAACAAGAAAAAAACTAAACTAAGCAGTAGTTTGCATCATTATCTTTTAATTTCCTATATATTTTTACTCCATGCTTATTTTAGCAAAGAACATAACAACACTGTCATTTGCTTTAGAAATGGGTTTTGAGCACATACCTGTATATTAGTTTCATCTTGCTTTACTGTCCTTACCCAGGAACTCAGGAGAATGATGGACATTTCTTACTGAGCCCATATTTTGTTTTTCAACTCTATGCAAAATGACTAATGCAGGTGGTAAAGAAGGAAACATATAATTTATGTTTAAATTTAACTACAATTCTCACATGTTCCACATGTGACTATAAAACATTCTCCATCAGGAACACTAGCTCTTAACTTTCTTTTTACTTCAAGATTTAAGTTTTGACTACTTATGAAGGATTCTCATAAGGAAGTGGTTATAATGATATGTACTTTAAATGAAGAAAAATTTTTAATCAATGTATCAATATAGTGAAAAAGCAAAAAAAAGTAGAAGATATACAAAGCATGTCTAAAGCCTAGTGAAAGACAGCAAGATGGAAACTTTGGTTACACAAATTAAACAGCCATACATTAGGCTACAGTTTCTGCAAATATTATGGTCATGATCATGAAGAGGTCAAAAGATAAGAGGATTGTTTGTCACTGAATGGTATCCTTCTCATCTTCAAAATAAAATTACATGAGCGATATTATTTGTTGTAACAACAGAAAATACAGTACTAATTGACATCTCCCCAAGGTGAGAAAGCTTTAAAACATGTTTATCAATAGGCTTTCTTTCATCATAATATTTGGCCCACAAAAAATATTAGGAAATGAAATGTATAACCTTGAAACTCTAGTGAAAGTGCTATATGATGGCAGGTGCTCATATGTATGTTCAATTAAACAAATAAGGGTCATATACTAAATATTTATAGTACTGATTTTGAGGCTAATGTCTTAAAAAGAATGTTCGTGTCTTTTGAGAAACATTCAATTTCCATCTTTCAAATAAAGCAATTCAAGACAGCTTATCTAACATTTACCCAAATTTTAGCATTTTGATGTGAAAAATGAGTATATAACCTAAAGTGTACCTGTCTTTGGCCACTTAAAGAGGAAACAATATGGGAATAAATGAAATCAAGTTCCACATAGAGTAAAACTCAAAGGGTTAAGGTATAAGAGCTTCATATAATCTTCATTATATTCAGTCCCACTTAAATAAAAACAACAAATGATCCAGAGACACTAACAAAATTTTATCATTAAAAACACACGATTATTCATGTGTCATGAATACGATTATCATCTGTACCTTGCACTCAGATTTAGTTACATAGATTTACTAGTGTATTTGCCTTTAGGTGTTTAAAAATATAACACGAAATGTGCACCCTGCATTTCCTAAAGCATTTTACTGTGAACAATAACTTAAGTACAAAAATGAGAAGAGATTCATCAGAATTTCAAAGTAAAACCCTATGCATCACCTAATTCTATTGAAAACAATGCTCATGGCAAATTTCACTTATCACTTGAAACATATTTCTGCCCTTGGATACCAGAAGCAAATTAAAAAACATGCTGTTGCTCTGCTCTGGTAGAGCTGCAATGCGATATGTTTAAATAGTTCAGCATTCAGATTTAGCTTGCTTAAACTACAACATGGAATCAATACAATTGTAGAATTCAGAGCAAAATGCATCAGTAATTGCCACTGCAATTACTGCACTGAAATAGCAGTAACAGGATAGCCAAATAACTTTACAACATACTTTCCAATGAGGAACTATTTTCTTCACTGGTCAATTTCTTAAACTCAAAATATGTATTTTTAAGTGTAAATGTATGTGTGTGTATTATTTATATATATCCACATAATATACATACCAAATACATAAAATCATTGTGTATAATATGTGGTATAGGTGTGTATGCATATATACACAGTGATTTTATGGCCTCTAGTTGTATAAAGCTTTTTACTTATAGAAATGTAAAAGATACGTTTCACCATTTCAAAAATACATTATTTTATTACAAAAAGAAATCAAACCTGAAGTCTATTTTCGGAAGCACCTTAGGAAGTGGAACAAAGCCACATATTCCATTAAAACACTAATGTTTTTCCTGAAGAAAACAAGTCTTTCCAAATAACTCTACTTTCAAGTCTTCAAACTCAGAGATGTGATTAAAGCTCCAATTAATCACCCTCTTTTATATTAAACTAAGCTGTACAATAACAATTATGAGGTAGTTAATATAGATAGCATCACATAAAATAATTAGCATCACATAAAATAATGAAAAAAAACTAAAACATCATTATTAAAAATATTGATCAAAATTTCCTGCAGGGAGAAACCAGACATGATGCTTTAATGTAAACTTAGTTAAAACTCGTGAATAGACTATGTTTGTGTCTTCTCCCTCAAAATTTTCATATAACCAACAGTATATTTAGTGGAACACCTACAAATTGCTCTCAATTTTTAGGAAGTGCATAAAACCACTGCCCCAAAAGTCACTGGATTAACTCACAGCCTTCTATCCTTGGTCTGCATTGTCTTAAATAATGGAAGTCTCTCAAATTATAAAAAATTTTGAAACAGGGCATATACTAAATGTGTAAAAATACATGTATAAGGTTTTTCTGAATAGTCTATATATAGAGTATACTGAGGCAAGAACTTGAAGACCTGGGGTTGATTTCTTTTTAAGCAGATAATGCTGACCTCATTACGGAACACCAGGAAAGTGCCACTACTTACAGATTTGGCAGTAGCAGAAATATACTGGACAACCATCTCACGCTTGGTGGTAAAATCTTTGTTTCGTAAAGGAGCTTTCCGTTCTTCATTAAGGTTCATGTCCTCCTGTTATAAAGAACATCTATTGTAAACATTAACACATTTCTGCTTAAGTTGCAAAAATGATAAATATTAATATTCTCTTTTAAAATAGTCATGCTGTGGCTAACAAGAAGGATCACTTTGGTGGATCTCTCACTATTATTTTTCACTCTAGATACCGTAACACTGTATAAATTTTACCACATATTCATGGCTCCTATCTCTACCTATTCAACGAATGAGCAGAAATAATAAATATTTTTAAACTATTCCAGAGAATAAATCGACAGTTTTATAGCATAGATCATACAACCTTGGCACAACTATTAATTTACACAGATAGCAAAAATAAACAAACACTTTACTATTTGGCATATGCTCCCTTAGGATCACTATTATCCAGAAGAGCAAATATGATTTTTAAACTGACAGGAAATATAGATCTATAATATGCCACTGAAGAAACATCCTTCAGAAGTTGCTGGATTTGGAAAGCAAAAAAAAAAAAACAAAAAAAAACAAAAAACATCAGAAATATAATCAGCTGTGTTTGGATGACAAAAATCACTCATCACTCATTGGAGAAAAAAATACTCATTTACAAGAATACATTGTTTTGAAGTTCAATAATTTTTTTTTTAGGTGTAATAAGGTGGTTTTATTAAAGCACCAGGACAGGGGTGCTTGGGTGAAGTTCAATAAGCTTTAATTTGGCTGGGAATCTTTATTTTGTGATACATACACATATAACGTTTTCACTATGCAAATTACTTTTCTTCATTTTGAAACTCATATTAACCCTTGCAACATAATAAGACACTTTTGAGGGGTCACAAAATCAAGTTGGAAATGACAATGCTTCAAAAAGCAATATCAGATGAAAGGAAACTTACAGAATGGGTGAAAATATTTCCAAATCGTGTCTGATAAGGGACTTGTATCCAGAATATATAAAGAACTCTAAAAATCAACAATAAAAAGACAACCCAACTACAGATGAGCAAAGGATTTGAATAGATGTCCCTCTCAAAAAGATATACAAATGGCCAGTAAGCACATGATGTTCAACATCATTATTCATTAGAGAAATGCAAATCAATACCACAATGAGATACCACCTCACTCCCACTAGGATGGCTAGTATACAGAAAGATAATAATAACAAACATTGGTAAGGATATGGAGAAACTGGAACCCTCACACATTGCTGGTAAGAATGTGAAATGATGCAGCCACTTTGGATAACAGTCTAGCAGTTCCTCAAAAAGTTACCTCATGACCCAGCTCATACCCAAAAGAAATAAAAACATATGCCGACACAAGAACTTGTATATGAATGTTCATAGCAGCAGGATTAAAGGGTAGAAACAATCCAAATTTCCATCAAGTGATGAATGGATAACGAAAGTGGTATGTCCAGTCATAAAGAAGAACGAAGTACTGATAAATGCTATAGCATGATGGAACCTTGAAATCACATAATGCTGAGTGAAAAAAGCCAGTCACAAAAGACCACATATTGTATGATTTCCATTTATACTAAATGCCCAGAATTGGCAAATCTATAGAGACAGAAAACAGATTAGTAGTTGTTAGGGGCAGAGGAGAGGGAATAAGAGTACTGGGGTGTGACTGCTGATAGGTATGGTGTGTTGTTGTTTTTTTTTTTTTTTTTTTGAGTGATAAAAATGTTCTAAAATTGTTTGATGGTTTCACAACAATTTAGTTTGAATATACTAAAAAATACACTGAACTATGTATTTTAAGACAATGATTTTATGGTATGTGAGTCATATTTCAACTTTAAAAAATAAGTACATTTATCACTTTATTTTCTTAATGCTGGCTATTAATATTTTTTAATCACGGAAAGTAATGGGCACTAAAAATATCAACATTATTTTTTTTTAATTTATTCATCTCTTTTGAGAGCAAGAGGGCATACTAGTGAGCAGGGGAGGGGCAGAGAGAGAGGGAGAGAGAATCCCAAGCAGGCTCCATGCTGTCAGAACAGAACCTGATGCAGGGCTCGATCTCACCAACAAGATCATGACCCAAGCGGAAACCAAGAGTCAGACACTTAAACACCCAGGCACCCCAATATTAACATTATTTTTAAAACTCATATAAGGAGCCATGAAAAGAAATCAAACTGCATCTATGTATAGAATGGTAACTTCACTGACAGCAAAAGTCTCTTGATCTATATTTGCATGCATTGCAGTGACTCCTATGATTTGTTCAAGGTCAATACTTAATACATTTTATTTATATGTACATAGGATTCTTCTTCCTAATCACCTGTATCACTAACTCTACCCCTATCTTTCCTATCTTATCTCCTTATTTCTCATTTGTATATTTTCCTTCTTAATGACTTACTTGAAGACAGAAGACATCTTTTTCCTCTCTCTCACAGGCTAGATTTAGCATTGTAGAGTCAAAGTAGAATCACAGAAAAAAGGCTGGATAGCACTTTTAATGTAGTCCACAGATGCTCTGAGTTGACTTCAACTAACAGAGAACCTACCACCTCACAGGCAGCCCATCCCATATTAGGGAAGTGTAATTTTTCCAACTTTTTTTTTGGAAGACTAAATGTAAAACATGTACAATGAAACAGAATAGTAAGTTAAAGTGGCAGAACTGTATCATCATTCTTTCTTTTCTACTTTCTAAATATTGAATCAATTATTTACTGGACAAGTGCCATGCACCAAGGACTATGCTACAGGAGTGCAAATTGAAAGACAGCTTGTATCCACAAATTAAATGAGTTATTTATGAAGCACTTAAAACAATGCCTGATACTTAATAAATGCCTATTTGTTAAATAAATAAATAATTCATGGTCCAGTAGGGAAAATAGATATGCAAACAGAGGCACATATTTTCACAGAGGCACATGTATGATAGTTTTGGAACACAGAGGATAGATGGAAAGATCAGAAAAGTCTTTACCAGGATTTGGGTCTTAAAGGATGAGAAAAATATTAGTGAAGGCAAGGAGACTAGCTAGTAAACCACAGTGGTCTTCTGTTCTATTTGGCTGCTCAACAGCATTTAATTTTAATACATCTTCCCAGTGTCATTCCCACCTAAGCAAGAAAAAATCCATAAAAACTACATCTGCCAGATTGCCTTATAACTAGAGTACAGACATGTGGCTTAGTTTCCACCAATGAAATGCATTTCTAGGATGTGTGGATTCAGAAGTAAACTATGTAAGGAAGCAGGCCACAAGTAAGTGCCATTTTGCTGGCATGGATGGAAATAAGAGGTGATATGGTTATGGAAGTGTGGGCAGCATCTGCATGTTTTTCATGACAGTTTGACCAGGTGGTTCCAGGGTGGCAACAGCTCCTTCACTGAACTCTCTATTTCAGCTGTGTGGTTCTGGATGTTATTCCTGTAATACTATCTGAAGCTTGTCTCTACAACCCTCCTGATTCAAGAGCTATTTAATATGTTTTATAGTTATATATAACTAGTCAGAAAAGATTCTCTTATATTCTATAACATAGGCTACTGAAGTAATTCATGAGACTAGTGATAAAAGTCTGAATTAAGAGAGACAGTAGTCAGTCTGGACAGAGGTTAATAAATTCAAAAACCATGTAAATGGTATTTGGAGGCATCATTCTCTCCTTAAAGCTAAGGTATACCTACCTACCTGCTTCAACTTATCTTCATGTGACATGGCTTACCATCCATATTTATTTTTCTCAAGTACTCTGTAGTTTGATAAATACAAGGAAGAAAAGGACTACTACCTCCATCATCTTCAAATACTTTATTTGAATACTAATTCAGCCTCTGATTTTATAACCTTATTGGCAAGCACATCATTCTGCTGACTCATAATATGTTTCCATCAAAACCCCTAAGCACTGTTCACAAATGCTAGGCTAGGTTTCTACTGCCTCAAAACATTCTGGTTAAATTACAGTACCCTACAAATGTGGTTAGCATGAATCTGCATACCCTAAGTAGAATCAACTCTGGAATGCTAACAAGATTGAGTGTATCTGTACGCCTCACAGCCAGGCCTAAGAATGTGGCAGTACCACCTTCAGCACTCTCTAGGTAGAGAGTTGGCTCTCCTTCCAGTGATGTTTCTACATTATAATGTGCCTCCATTAAATTTTTAATGGCCTATAGTGCTAATATCATGCCATCAGAGTAAAATCATGGAGATAAGCATGACAATAAAGGGAATATGAGATTATATGCCTCAGAAGAGTTCTATCAAGTTAAAGTATGGTCATGAACACTAAGCTTGCTGTATATTAACTACCCTTCAAAGAATGCTAGATTTCAGTGTTATCATCACCTCTCTAGTCTCATTTTTTACCAGTTTTCATCTTACCCCTGTATTTTAATAATACAATATTGGCTGTAATTTTTCTACATATACTATGCTATTATACATTTCCATTACTCTGTTCATGATGCTGTTCTCTCTGCCTAGAATGCTGCCATCTTCATCACCCTATTAATCCTCTATTAACCCTCACCCCATCTCAACCCACTCCATCCCACCCAAATCCTTATCTAACTCTTATCCTTTTGATTCACCTTCAAATTTCCCCCTGAAACACCTCACTGAGAAATGACTATCTGCATTCTAGTCTTCCATATTAATTCCTGTATTACTAGCACTTAAATTGAAACTATCTGATAAGTCCATCTTTTCTAAACTCTAAGCTAGCTTGAGGGCAGAATCTGGGTCTTTTTTACCTTTTTCTTATAGAGAGGAGGGAAAAGGACTGAGGGAGGAAGGGAGACAAAGGAAGAGAGAGAAAATGAATCTTAAGCAGGCTCCACGTTGAAGGGCCCAACATGGGGCTTGATCCCACAACACTGGGATCGTGACCTGAGCCAAAACCAAGAGTCAAATGTTCAACCAACTGAGCCACACAGGTGCACCCCCTTTTTTATCTTTAGACTCCCAGAAAAAAGTATAGTTCCTGGAATTCTCTAAGCATTTAATAAATACTTGTTGAACCAGTGTGAACCTGTTCTCTAAATATTTTAATTTGCTTTACAGCCATCAGCAATTTTTATACCTATAAATTTGCTGCATAAGTTGACTGAGAATAGGTACCATTCATATGAACAGAAAAGACCATAAAGACTCATTTTATTCTTATAGAAATAAGAAGCATACTGCTAATCAGGCAGCTAATATTTCCAAATCATTAACTCTAACTTTATAATACAATCATTAAACAGAGCAATAATCGTAATTCAATATTAATTGTAAACAATATAACTGAATGTGAAACTCTTCTAAACACACTAGTTCTTACAGTACTTCAAAACACAAAAGCAAGCTTTCAGTATGTTTAACATTTAGTTACTACTTCTATAATACATGAGAATATAGTATTTTGTAGTTTCAAAAAACATTGTTTGCAGTCTAAATAACTGACCATTACAATATTTTTAAAGCCATATTTGTAAACAATAAACCAATTTTTCTCCTTCCATATATGCCATGATGCAATGTTCACACTGTATGTAAATTCATGTCCTCAGAAAATAAACATATTTTTAAAGTTATTACTGGGGAGCCATATGAGAATAAAGTCAAATCAGAAGGTTAAAAGTTGAACCACCTCCCTATTCATTTTTGTTCATTCATTTATTCATTCATTCATTCTCTCTCACTCTCCTCCCATCCCCTCTCACTCTCCCTCTCTCCCCTCATAAATGTTTAAATGAGTAACAACATAATGTTTAAAACTTTCTTATCTTCCAAGACTATTTTTTTCTTAACTCTTCCACTGATTTCTATTTTGCATTATGAGAAGTAAACATCAACTTTTTATGTTTTCACATCTTTTTCCTTCCTTCTATAGATTTGCTATAAATTTCGATATATTTTCTACAAACTGTTTCTGTTTCTGCAATATGTCTTCATGCCAGTTTAAGGCTGAATTTTCCACTTGCTGTTTTAAAATCTGAACTTGACTACACCATTAAATGCTTGCCCTCTTCTTTCACTTCTCCATAGTAATTATTCAAGTATTCTTTAACTTCTATTTTGATGGGAACTGTATCCCTGAAGAGAATGAACCAATGATACCCTATTACCTAAAAATATGCTCTAGCATGAACAATGATTATGTTATGTTTGATTACTTTAAGGTTATAAATGGGTTCTTACAGCATTTGTTTAGTTTATTCTTTTCTAAAGATACATTCCATAATTCCTCTATCATCTGAACTTGAAAGGATTGAACATTTCTTTCTAAAAACCCAATAAAATTTTCAAAAATTTGCTCCATTATTAAGTAGTTGGCCAATTCTACCTGATATTAAATAACTACCTCAATGTTTTCAAAAGATCCAGTTAACTTTACCCATATAGACTGTAGTCATAGAACATATAAATCTCAGATGGTAAAAAAATTTAAAGGAAAAAAATTGTCAAATACAGTATCTCTGAAAACAATATAAAGCCAAATACATGAAAAAACATGACATTGAATGAATGTTATTGAGTATGGTACAAATCATCTATTTCTGCTTTCAGGTCTTATTGGAGAGATGCAATTTTGAATACCTACATATACCTCTTTACCATCAGTAGGGTAAATTCAGAATGTATGTTTAGATATTAGAAAACAGTGAAATGCTATTTTCACTTTCCCACAATCCTTACTCCTGAGCTTAACATGTATATACACAAATATGCACAAAAAATACAAGAAAATAAGTTTTAATATCTAACATGATAACACTGGATCCATAGGCCAAATGGTACATGAGGCATCATAGGGAAAGAGTAGGGTATTCACAATGCAAATCTGTTTACTGTCAGTGTACTAAACCACACTGCAGCTTACATGTACTTGGTTTAATGCATTTACAGGGTATTTTATCTAGTTTTAACTAAATCAGTCATCAAAAATAACCTAAAATTAAAAATCTGTATTCAAAGATTTCGGCAAAGACAAAAGATTGAGGATAGCAGGATTAACAGCAAAAATTCAAGCACAAGCAGACAAGAAAATGTTAGACTGCTACATCTCCTTCTTGCAAGTCTGAGCCTTTCATCTATCACATCATATGATTAAAATAATAAAAATGTAAGGCTAATAGCTGACCCCACAATATTAAAAATTATTAAGGTAGCTATTTGAAATATGGATGTATACCAATTATCAATGGTGATTCCCATTTTATATGCATATTGTACCTTAAAATATTAGCTAATAATACTGCAAAGCCACCTCAAACCAAGCATTCAGAACATGAAGAAAACTTTTTGAATTTTCTCAGCAATAATTAGAATCACGTGATACTCAGGGCACCTGGATGGCTCAGTCAGTTAAGCATTGGACTCCTGATTTCTGCTCAGGTCTTAATCTCAGGGTTGTGAGTTCAAGCCCCACACTGTGCATGGAAACTATTTTTTTAAAAAATCCAGCACTTTAGTGAAATTTTGTAAACTTAATGGCACGTGTTTAGAAGCCTCTTTTTGTGTGCTCACTTCTGCAGCACATATACTAGAAGCCTCTTTTGGGGTGTCTGGGTGCCTCAGTCAGTTGAGCATCCAATCCTTGGTTTCAGCTCAGGCTGTGATCTCACAGTTTGTGAGTTAGAGCCCCACATGGGGCTCTGTGCTTGCAGCTTGGAGCCTGCTTGGGATTCTCTTTCTCCCTCTCTATCTGCCCATCCACCACTCAGGCTGTGTCTGTGTCTCTCAAACAAATAAATAAACTTTAAAAAAAAAGCCTCTTTTGAACTTTTTATTTCATTACAGCAAAAGACAAAGGTCCACTGATATTGTGGAAACTCTTAGTAGAAGCAGCTGAAATACATGCAAAACAACATGGCATTAAACTAAAACACATTCCTTTGTCAACAAATACCATCAGAAGACCTGTAGAAATCATTGCTTAAAATATGTCCATCAACTGATGAATGTAGAAAGAAATTGTGGTTTATATACACAATGGAATACCATGTGGCAATGAGAAAGAATGAAATATGGCCTTTTGTAGCAACGTGGATGGAACTGGAGAGTGTTATGCTAAGTGAAATAAGTCATACAGAGAAAGACAGATACCATATGGTTTCACTCTTATGTGGATCCTGAGAAACTTAACAGAAGACCATGGGGGAGGGGAAGGGGAAAAATGTTAGAGAGGGAGGGAGGCGAACCATAAGAGACTCTTAAAAACTGAGCATAAACTGAGGGTTGATGGGGGATGGGAGGGAGGGTGGGTGATGGGTATTGAGGAGGGCACCTGTTGGGATGAGCACTGGGTGTTATATGGAAACCAATTTGACAATAAGTTTCATATTTAAAAAATATATACTAAAACAAGTATATATGTTTTATATATAAAACATATAGAAATCATATATATAAAACATATATAAACAAATATGTTTATATATGTTTATATATATACAAGTATATGTATATTATATATTATATATTTACATATATAAATATATTATATATTTATATACAAGTATATATGTTTTATATAAAACATTTATATAGAACATATAAATCATATATATAAAACATAAACTGTGGGAGTTTTATTGCAGACTTGAATGAAAATACAGTTTAAAAATCAACTCAACTTATATTATTTTGCTATATTGTTTCAATAATGAAATATAGAAACTACTTTTCTTTGAGTCACTAATGCAACAATCTAAAAGAAAAAAAAACATTACCAATGTAACTGATTTACTTAACAAAAAGATGTTTTATGAAAAAACTATAAGTGGAAAAGATTCCTAAGTAAGGTTATCCCACATGTAAAATTTAAGCCACTGCAAAAGGAATTGAAACCAAAGTACACAAAGTGCTAAAGAGTCAAGAATGTAGTTCTTTTTAATAAAAGCAAGATATTTCAAATAGTGTAGAATATGATATCTTGAAATGAAATAGGAAGTGGGCATGAAAACATTGTACCTCACAGATATTTCTGGTTATCTCAAGACAAAATACTTAAAAACTGCTGAAATTTAGCATGATTTAGGCATTTTTCATTCACAAAAATACTAGTAATCCCTCGAAAGTTTAACAATTAGTAAGAAAGTAACTGCTTTTCAAATAAACTTCATTAAAAACACACTGGCAGACCCAACTTCCCTGTCAGTCTCCTTCACCCTTTAATGACTCACCTCTTTCCCCTTCTTCCTGGCATCAGAAGCAATGTCTAACAGCAGACATGAGTAGACAAACATGGGGGTGAGGGTCTCCACATTAAGGATGTGGAAGGAAAAATGCAGACTCCATGTCCCTTATGACATCAGTTGAAGCCCATTTCTTAAAGCCCATTTGACCCATGTATTTAAAAATATAAAAATGCAACACTCCAATTAGTTGCAAGAACAACTGACTATCATGAAGGAAGATGGAAATTTACTAGCCATGGTTCAGCAGAAAACATTTGCTTGATTCCTGGATTGGACTGAGAAAAGTTAATACTATGATTAATAAGTGTTGCTAATGATGTTCTTGTTCCACTTGGACCTACATATCTCTGTCAGATTTATGTTTCAACTATAATAGACATTAAACCAAATATCCAAATAAAATGAACTTGGAACTAAACCTTCTAATTATTATGGTTTTAAACAAGATATAAAAAATAATGACACAGTGACATTGTACTCACTAAAAAGTTAATCATAACAGCAAAGGCTTTTTGTGCCATTAATAAATAAATTCATTTTAAATCATTTTAAAATCTTATTCATTTCAGGGTGCCTGGGTGGCTCAGTTGCTTAAGCATCCGACTCTTGATATCAGCTCAGGTCATGATCACACGGTTCATTAGATCAAGCCCTGCACTGGGCTCCACGCTGAGTGTGGAGCCTGCTTGGGATTCTTTTCACCCTCTCTTCCCTCTCCCCTGCTCACGTTCTCTCTCTCTGTCAAAATAAATAACCTTAAAAAATCTTGTTCATTTCATGTTTTTCTCATTCTTTATTCTGTCTGTATTTTATATGCCTGTTACACACACACACACACACACACACACATACACACACACATATACACACACGTATGTATGTATAAAATTTTTAAATAAAATAGATTAAGGTTACTTGCTCAAACATACATTTTTTTTTCTAACAGGATAGTAAGTCAAAACATTTAGAGACACTACACTAGTGCAGAGGTTGACAAACTTTTTCTATAAAGGACTAGACAGTAAGTATTTTAGGTTTTGTGGGTCACAGGGTCTCTGTCACAACTGTTCAAAAATACTTTATGTACACTGAATTTCACATAATTTTCATGTACCCTGAAACAGTCTTTTGGGTTTTTTTTCAACCATTTAAAAATATGAAAACTATTCTTAACTTTTGAGCCATACAAAATAAAATCCTAGAGGCAGAGATAGTGTATTTGTCATCTTTATGTTCCCCTGGACCTAACAAAGTATCTGGCATTCAGTGAAGAGTTGTCAAATAAACTTCTCCATTTATGAAAAGACAGAAATCTGTCTTAGCTTTTTATTTTTCACAATTACACCTTATGACCTGCTATATCACCCTTATCAGAACATAAGCTTCTTGATGATAATAGTTGTCCTTCATTTCTTCTCTGCTCTTTTTCCTCAGAGCTTAGAACAGTACCTGGCATATAGAAGGCATTGCACCTTGATAAACTAAATTGTTCAAACTTTGAGAATGCTTTAATGCCAAAAATGAAAGACTGAAAATTCATAAGTGACACTGGGCTTCATAGTATATTCATGTCTTCCCTGTATCCTGAGTCCCTGCACTGGCTTAAATGCTCACAGTAGCCTATTTCCAGCTGTCCTACAACCATGGAAATCATTTTCTTTTTTTTTTACTTTCCTCTCTCCCTGACTAAACTCTGAACTCTATGGAGGCAATGGAGGTACTGCATTCATCTTTGTATCTCTAGCATGCAGCAACATGGCACACTGCACATATAAAAAAAATGGTTATGGTGGGGCGCCTAGGTGGCTCAGTCAGTTGTGTCTGACTTTGGCTCAGGTCATAATCCCACGGTTTGTGGGTTCAAGCCCTGTGTTGGGCACTGTGCTGACAGCTCAGAGCCTGGAACCTGCTTTGGATTTTGTTTCCTTCTCTCTCTCTGCCCTCCCCCACTCACACTCTGTCACTCTCTCTCTCCTCTAAAAATTGAATTAAAAAAAAATTAAAAAAAATTTAAAAGAGATTACAGGCAACTTTCCATCATCAGTAAGAAGTAATCCATCCCAAACTAGTTTTACCTACCAACCAATATACTTCTGTGTTGCCTTCTATTTCCACTGAGTATATGTGCAAGGAAAACATGTTAATTTTATATTTAGCTTAAATGAAACATTATTAAAGATAGATGCTACAAAATGCAATTTTTTTACATTTTTATGTGCTTAAATTTAACTTCCAACTCAGCCACTTACTAGCTTAGGCAAGTTACAGAACTAATCTGTTTAGACTCTCACTAAGCTTCAATTTCTTTTTGTGAAAATGGAGTAAAACTATGTTGCCTGCTTTGTGACATTTTCATAAGGATCCACTAAAATAATACATGTAAACTGTTTAGTTACATGCCTGGCCAGTAAGTGCACAGTAAATGAAAGCTATGATAAATCACAAAACAACTTCTTCAGTGTAAACTGATTATGGTCAAACTAAAGATAATATAGAAAATATATAATGTTCACTGTACAAGTAGACTTCTCTCAATGAGATACAATCCTTAAAAATATGTATTGATATTTTGGTTACTTTTAATCAAATCATATTTATCTGTTTTTTCTGAAATTCCCAAGGAAAGAAAAATGCCCATTGGGGAAAATGTGGCTCTCTGTTGTACCTCTCTTTAAATCACACTTATGAGTCCACAAGCAAATCTTTAAAAAAATAAAAACATAATGCATTTAACCGGGATAGTGGTAATTTTCCCATCAAACATTAGAATATTCAAACCACAAAATGGAAATGTTGTAGTAAGTTTTACAACATTGTAAACATGGTACAGGAAGTGAAGAGTTTAGAAACTACCAAGAATCATTTTTGCCTAGGGCTACAGTTACAAAAAAAGGCAGGTGCATGTCTGAAAAAGAGCAAGAAAATGGGGAGAGTAGCATAGAAAGATGTCAAAGAGGGTGGGGATCAGATCATATGGGGCCTTATAGACTATTATAAGTGTAATGGCTTTTGTACACTGAGTGAAATGGGGAGCCATGGTAGAGATTTGATAAGCCAAATGACATGATATTGTTCAGGTTTTAAATGGATACTGTTTCTGTGTTGAGAATATACTGTAGAGGGTGATGGTGAAGCACAGAGACCAATTAAGAGTTGTAGTTCTAGTAGTCCTACCACTCTCATGGCAGCCCAGGTGAGATTTCAACTAGTGTGGGACCAGTGAAGGTGGTAAGAAATGGTCAGCTATTGCAAGTACCTTACACTGAAGGTAGAGTTAATGTGTTACATAATGAATTGAATGTGAGAAAAATATTCAAAAACAATTCCAAAGATTTTTGCCTGAGTAACTGGACAGATGGATATACCATCAACTGAGAAGGGGAAGACACTGGAAGGAGAGTAGTTTTGGAGGGGAATATCAGCAGTTCAGCTTTAAATATATTAGTTTTTACATGTCTATTGACCATCCAAGGTGAAATGTTGATTTTGAAGTTTTATATATGAGTCTAGAGTTCAGATATGAGAACTAAACTATAGGTAAATTTAAGAATTGTGAGCACACAAATGG
This sequence comes from Prionailurus bengalensis, assembly GCF_016509475.1. Lineage (NCBI taxonomy): Eukaryota > Metazoa > Chordata > Mammalia > Carnivora > Felidae > Prionailurus > Prionailurus bengalensis. The sequence goes on along the minus strand of NC_057361.1, from coordinate 77,418,073 downwards.
GATTTAAAAGTACAATACTGGTTGTAATTACCAAAGAAGGTAGAAAAGAGAGGGGAAGAGAGGGGAAGAGAAAAAAAGTATAGAAAGAGAGGGGAAGATGTCCAAGGACTGATCCCTGGGCTTCTCCTCCATTTAAAGGTTGAAAACATGAAAAGGAATCAACAAAGAAGATTGAAAAGAAGTAGCTAAAGAAGCAGGAGGAAAACTAAATCAATGTTGGGGGTGAAGGAGGGGGAAGCATTTCAAAGTGGAGAGAATGATCAACTGTATCAAATGTTACTAATAAATCAATTAAGATGAGACCTTAGAACTGATCATGGGATTGATTAGCATGAAGATCTTTGGTGACACTGATAAGAGTAGTTTTCATGGAATGGTGGAATGGAAGCCCAGCTGTGAATGAGTTCAGGAGAGAAATTAGAAGTAGTAAATATAACCCAAATTACAGGGAGGTGTTTTGCTTCAAAAGAGAGTAAAAACTGAACAGTAGCTGGACAGGGAGATAAGGTCAAGATAAGGTTTGGTAAATGAGACAGCATGTTTGCAATAGTACTGGGAATGTTACAAGAGAGGAGAAAATTACTGGAGGGGTGTCAGGTTGGCTCAGTTGGTTAAGCGTCTGACTGGATTTCAGTTCAGGTCATGATCTCATGGTTCGTGAGCTTGAGCCCCACATCAGGCACCACACTGAAAGTGTGAAGCCTTCTCGGAATTCTTTCTCCCTCTCCCACTTGCATGTGCGCTCTCTCTCTCTAAATAAATAAACATTTTTAAAAAAAAAAAAGGGAACAGTGTCCTTGACTAGGTCAAAAGTAATGTAACCTTCTACATGAAGAGAAGAATAATGACCTGAAAAGTTGATCTATGGTGACAGGTAGTAAGAAACTATGTGAGTGCAGACCCTTAAAGTTAGGTAGATGTAGTAGTGCTAGGAATCTGTGGAAGCTCTCTTCTGATTGCTTCAATTTACTCAGTAAATTAAACAGCAAGGTCATCAGTAGAGAATAAAGATGGGAATACTTCTGAAGATTGAACAGCAAGTAAAAGTGTAAAATGGAAATCTAGCAGCACAGTTGAGGGAATGGGGTAGAGACATATAAAATGACTCTCTGAAAACATAAAGGCTTATTTGGAGCTTTAGAAAAGGAATTGGTTTTGGAATCATTAATAGGAATTAATAGGGATTACTACTGGATTAGAATGGTCAAAACCTGAAGGACAGGAAGAGGACCAGTTTAGGAAACTGTTTTCATAGCTCACAAGAAACAATTACAGAGGGATATTGTCTAAACTAGGGCAACAACAGCTGAAGAATAACAGAGGAAATATATTAAGAGTGACTGCAAAAGCAGAACAATGGGATTGGGCAAGCAATTAGAAGAGACTGAGAAAACAAACACAATTAAAGATGGCTATAAAATGTTGAGCTTAAGTGAAGTGGAGTATGGCAATGCCACGGGAAAACTTGAAGAACTATTTCAATACTGCAAAAATTAGTAACCGATTGGTAAGCAAATTAAAGTAGTAAGTATCATTTGAGTGAAGTATGAGTGAAAAAAAGAAAGAAGATTTTAAAAGATTAAGTTTCAATAGTGTCACGAACGTTTCTGTTGTTGCTGTCCTCATTGTTTGCGTTAATTAAGATAAAACAACCAAGTGCTAAAATGATGGGCAGTCTAGGTAATTGGGAAATATTGGCAAATAAAGAAAGAACAGAGCTTTATTTGTTAACGGAAGAGAATGAAACAAAACATTTATAAAACTATCTATACAGAAAGCTTACATTCCAGGCACTACTATAGTAATATCATCCCCTTTAAACCTAAAAATAAATTTTTGAGAAGTTATATAAACTTTGCAGTGTAATGCAATAAATGGCAGAGCCAAATTCAAACCCAAGTCGGATAACCCCAAAGTCTAAGATTTTAACCACTACACAATTTATGCTCTGTAAAATTATGGACCTGGGAAAGGTAATATAGGTTGTTTAGCGTCCAAGGAGAATTTCAGATTTTAAGATCTTGGAGGTAGGAACACTTAAAAGAAAACACAATCCAAGGTGTATTCATGAGTGTAGTTAGCTAAATATATATACATGCAGATGTCAAAGTTTAGGAAATCAAGGAACTAAGAGCAAAAATGCATTGAAGGAGTTCCCAATACAATAGCTGAAATAACTGAAATGAATAGTAAGGGAAAAGTAAAAAGGATAGCTAAGTGCTATTACTGTCAAGGAAGGTCAGCACATAATAGACTTCACAAGACAAAGGGTCATTGAAAGGTGGTTCAAAGATAACACTAGAAGGAGAAGCAGGAAAGAGGGTGTACCACAGAGTTAGGGAAAAATGGCTGAGGGTAGCAATTCGAGGACTTTTATCAGGGGAAAAGCCAGATGCCATTTGTGGCTAGAAAAGAGAAGTCAAGAGAAAGGTTTAAAGATAAAGGGAATTTGTTTGCATTCATTCAACAACATTGCACAAGTATTTATTGAAGGCCTGCTAACTCTTAAAAGGACAGGAGCAAAATAGTGAGGTTGGGAAAGAGATATTGACAAGATGTTCTATACTGAGCACAGTTGAAGAGTAGAGTTTTTAAGTGATTCTAAACCTTTCATTGTGGTATAGATAAGGGGACCTGTGAAACTCCTATGAACCCTAACTCCACATCAATAAACATCCACAAAATTTTAACAATATTAAGTGGGATACAATTATAAATGAATGAATGATGAATCAGAATCTCCAGCATTCCTCTGGTCAAGCAAAATAATGTCCTATGTCCCAAATTCTCCCCTCACCATCCTGCTACCATAAACTTCTGAATACTCAAAGTATTTTCTTATTATCTAACACAAGAAATAATCTAGTCTGCAAGCTATAAAATATAAGTAACATGCTAAAAATGTAGGTTATATGACTGCTAATAGAACAAACGTGGAGGAATTAATACATCTATATCTTCCACTGGTTTTTTTTTAACTTTTAATTTAAATTTCAGTTAGTTAACATATAGTGTAATATTAGTTTAAGGTGTACAATATAATGATTCAACACATCCATACATCACCCAGTGCCCATCACAACAAGCGCAATCCTTAATCCCCATCACCTATTTAACCCATTCCCTATATCAACCTCCCTCTGAAAACCATCAGTTTCTTTTCTATAGTTAAGAGTCTCTTTATTGCCTTGCCACTCTCTTTTTTATTCCCTCCACTTATGTTTTCTTTCCTAAAATTCACGAGTGAAATCATATGGTATTTGTCCTTACCTGACTTATTTCACTTAGCATAATACTCTCTACTTCCATCCATGTCCTTCCAAATGGCAAGCTTTCATTCTTTTATATGGCTGAGTAAGAGTCCATATATATATATATATATATATATATATATATATATGTATGTATATATACATACATACAAAACACAAACTTATACATTCATCACACAAAAGGGAAGTTTCCATACCTAGCTGTTGTAGGTAATGTTGCAACAAAAATCAGACTCCATATAACCCTTTTAATTACTAGTTTTGTATTCTTTGAATAAATGATTAGTAGTGCACTGGCTGGATCATAGAGGATTACTATTTTTTCTTTTATTTTTTTAATGTGAAAATTATTGTCAAATTGGTTTCCATACAAACCACAGTGCTCATCCCAACAGGAGCCCTCCTCAATACCTATCTTCCACTTTCCCTTCCTCCCCACCCCCCATCAACCCTAAGTTTATTCTCAGTTTTTAAGAGTCCCTTACGATTTGGCTCCCTCCCTCTCCAACCCCTTTTTTTTTTGTTTCCTTCCCCTCCCCCATGGTCTTCTGGTAAGTTTCTCAGGAGCAACTTAAGAGTGAAAACATATGGTATCTGTCTTTCTCTGTATGACTTATTTCATTTAGCATAACACTCTCCAGTTCCATCCATGTTGCTACAAAAGGTCATATTTCCTTCCTTCTCATTGCCATGTAGTATTCCATTGTGTATATAAACCACAACTTCTTTCTCCATTCATCCGTTGATGGACCTTTAGGCTCTTTCCATAATTTGGCTATTGGTGAAAGTGCTGCTATAAACATTCGGGTACAAGTGCCCCTATGCATCAGCACTCCTGTATCCATTGGGTAAATTCCTAGCAGGGCTATTCCTGGGTCATAAGGTAGATCTATGCTTAATTTTTTGATGAACATCCACACTGTTTTCCAGAGTGGCTGTACCAGTTTGCATCCCCACCAACAGTGCAAGACGGTTCCCGTTTCTCCACATCCTCGCCAGCATCTATATCTCCTGATTTGTTCATTTTAGACACTCTGACTTACAGGAGGTGGTATCTGAGTGTGGTTTTGATTTGTATTTCCCTGATAAGGAGCGACGTTGAGCATCTTTTCATGTGCCTGGTGGCCATCTGGATGTCTTCTTTATAGAATTGTCTATTTGTGTCTTCTGCCCATTTCTTCACTGGATCATTTGTTTTTCAGGTGTGGAGTTTGGTGAGTACTTTATAGATTTTGGATACTAGCCCTTTGTCCAATATGTCATTTGCAAATATCTTTTCCCATTCCATTGGTTGCCTTTTAGTTTTGTTGATTGTCTCCTTTGCAGTGCAGAAGCTTTTTATCTTCATGAGGTCCCAATAGTTCATTTGTGCTTTTAATTCCCTTGCTTTTGGGGATGTGTCAAGTAAGAAATTGCTGAAGCTGAGGTCAGAGAGGTCTTTTCCTCCTTTGTACTCTAGGGTTTGGATTGTTTCCTGTCTCACATTCAGGTCTTTTATCCATTTTGAGTTTATTTTTGTGAATGGGGTAAGAAAGTTGTCTAGTTTCATCCTTCTGAATGTTGTTGTCCAGCTCTCCCAGCACCATTTGTTAAAGAGACCGTCTTTTTTCCATTGGCTATTCTTTCCTGCTTTGTCAGAGATTAGTTGGCCATATGTTTGTGGGTCTAGTTCTGGGGTTTCTATTCTATTCCATTGGTCTATGTGTCTGTTTTTGTGCCAAAACCATGCTGTCTTGATGATTACAGCTTTGGAGTAGAGGCTAAAGTCTGTGTATATAAACCACAACTTCTTTCTCCATTCATCCGTTGATGGACCTTTAGGCTCTTTCCATAATTTGGCTATTGGTGAAAGTGCTGCTATAAACATTCTTCATTGCTGCATATAAACATTCTTCAATATTACTTTGGCTATTCGGGGTCTTTTGTGGTTCCATACAAATTTTAGGATTGCTTGTTCTAGCTTCAAGAAGAATGCTGGTGAAATTTTGACTGGGATTGCATTGAATGTGTAGATAGCTTTGGGCAGTATTGACATTTTAACAATATTTTTTTCTTCCAATCCATGAGCACAGAATGTTTTTCCATTTCTTTATATCTTCTTCAATTTCCTTCATAAGCTTTCTATAGTTTTCAGCTCACAGATCTTTTACATCTTTGGTTGGGTTTATTCCTAGGTATTTTATGCTTCTTGGTGCAATTGTGAATGGGATCAGTGTCTTTATTTGTCTTTCTGTTGTTTCGTTATTAGTATATAAGAATGCAACTGACTTCTGTACATTGATTTTGTATCCTGGGACTTTGCTGAATTCATGTATCAGTTCAAGTAGACTTTCCGTGGAGTCTATCAGATTTTCCATGTATAATGTCATGTCATCTGCAAAAAGTGAAAGCTTGACTTCATCTTTGCCCATTTTGATTCCTTGGATTTCCTTTTGTTGTCTGATTGCTGATGCTAGAACTTCCAACACTATGTTAAACAACAGCAGTGAGAGTGGACATCCCTGTCATGTTCCTGATCTCAGGGGGAAAGCTCTCAGTTTCTCCCCATTGAGGATCATATTACCTATGGGCTTTGATGATGTTTCAGTATGTTCCTTCCATCCTTCCTTTTTCGAGGGTTTTTATTAAGAAAGGATGCTGAATTTTGTTAAATTCTTTTTCTGCATCGATTGACAGGATCATATGCTTCTTATCTTTTCTTTTATTAATGTGATGTATCACACTGAATGATTTGCGAATGTTGAACCACCCCTGAAGCCCAGGAATGAATCCCACTTGATCATGGTGAATAATTATTTTTATATGCTGTTGAATTAGATTGGCTAGTATCTTATTGAGAATTTTTGCATCTGTATTCATCAGGGATATTGGCCTGTAGTTCTCTTTTCTTGTAGGGTCTATCTCTGGTTTGGGAATCAAAGTAATGCTGGCTTCATAGAATGAGTCTGGAAGTTTTCCTTCCCTTTCTATTTTTTTGGAAAAGCTTGAGAAGGATAGGTATTATCTCTGCTTTAAATGTCTGGTAGAATTCCCCAGGGAAGCCCTCTGGTCCTGGATTCTTATTTGTTGGGAGATTTTTGAAAACTGATTCAATTTCTTTGCTGCTTATGGGTCTGTTCAAGTTTTCTATTTCTTCCTGTTTGAGTTTTGGAACTGTGTGGGAGCTTACGAATTTGTCCATTTCTTCCAGGTTTTCCATTTTGTTGGCATATAGTTTTTCATAGTATTCCTTGAGAATTGCTTGTATTTCCGAGGGATTGGTTGTAATAATTCCATTTTCATTCATGATTTTATCTGAGTCCTCTCCCTTTTATTTTTGAGAAGCTTGGATAGAGGTATATCAATTTTGTATATTTTTTCAAAAAAACAACTCTTGGTTTCATTGATCTGCTCTACAGGTTTTTTAGATTCTCTATTGTTTATTTCTGCTCTGCTCTTTATTGTTTCTCTTCTGCTACTGGGTTTGGGGTGTCTTTGCTGTTCTGCTTCTATTTCCTTTAGGTGTCCTGTTAGATTTTATATTTGGGATTTTTCTTTTTTCTTGAGATAGGCCTGGATTGCAATGTATTTTCCTCTCAGGAATGCCTTTGCTGCATCCCAAAGCATTTGGATTGTTTTATTTTCATTTTCATTGGTTTCCATATATATTTTTTTTAAATTTCTTCTCTAATTGCCTGGTTAACCCATTCATTCTTTAGTAGGGTGTTCTTTAACCTCCATGCTTTTGGACCATTTCCAGACTTTTTCCTATGGTTGATTTCAAGCTTCATAGCATTGTGGTCTGAAAGTATGCATGGTATGATCTCAATTCTTTTGTATTTATTGAGGGCTGTTTTGTGACCCAGTATGTGATCTATTTTGGAGAATTTTCCATGTGCCCTCGAGAAGAAAGTATATTCTGTTGTTTGGGATGCAGAGTTCTAAATATATCTGTCAAGTCCATCTGATCCAATGTATCATTCAGGGCTCTTGTTTCTTTATTGATCCTGTGTCTAGATGATCTATCCATTGTTGTAAGTGCAGTATTAAAGTCCCCTGCAATGACCACATTCTAATCAATAAGGTTTCTGATTGTTTTATATATTTGGGGTCTTTCAGATTCAGTGCATAGACATTTATAGTTGTTAGCTCTACCTGATGGATAGACCCTGTAATCATTATGTAATGCCCTTCTTCATCTCTTGTTACAAACTTTAATTTAAAGTCTAGTTTGTCTGATATAAGTATGGCTACTCCAGCTGTCTTTTGACTTCCAGTATCATGATAGATAGTTCTCCATCCCCTCACTTTCAATCTGAAGGTGTCCTCAGGTCTAAAATGAGTTTCTTGTAGACAGAAAATAGATGGGTCTTCTTTCATTATCCATTCCAATACCCTATGTCTTTTGTTTGGAGCATTTAGTCCATTTACATTCAGTGTTATTATTGAATGATATGTGTTTAGAGTCATTGTAATGTGTGTAGGTTTCATGCTTGCAGTGATGTCTCTGGTACTTTGTGGTCCTTGCAACATTTCACTCACAGAATCCTCCTTAGGATCTCTTGTAGGGCTGGTGTAGTGGTGATGAGTTCCTTCAGTTTTTGTTTGGGAAAACCTTTATCTCTCCTTCTATTCTGAATGACAGGCTTGCTGGATAAAGGACTCTAGGCTGCATATTTTTTTGTTCATCACATTAAAGATTTCTTGCCATTCCTTTCTGGCCTGCCAAGTTTCAGTAGATTGTTCTGCCACTAGTCTTATCGGTCTCCTTTTATATGTTAGAGCATGTTTATCCCTAACTGCTTTCAGAATTCTCTCTTTATCCTTGTATTTTGCCAGTTTCACTATGATATGTCATGTAGAAATCGATTCAAGTTATGTCTCACGGTAGTCCTCTGTGCCTCTTGGATTTCAATGCCTCTTTCCTTCCCCAGATCAGGAAAGTTTTCAGCTATGATTTGTTCAAGTATACCTTCAGCCCCTTTCTCTCTCTCTTCTTCTTCTGCAATTCCTATGATATGGATATTGTTCTGTTTGATCGCATCACTTAGTCTCTAATTCTCCCCTCATACTCCTGGATTTTTTATCTTTTTCTCAGCTTCCTCTTTTTCCATAATTTTATCTTCTAATTCACCTATTCTCTCCTCTGCGTCTTCAATCTGAGCTGTGGTCGCCTCCATTTTATTTTGCACCTCATTTATAGCTTTTGTAGCTCCTCATGACTATTTCTTAGTCTCTTGATCTCTGTAGCAATAGATTCTCTTCTGTCCTCTATACTTTTTTCAAGCCCAGCAATTAATTTTATGACTACGATTCTAAATTCTTGTTCTGTTTTATTGCTTAAATCATTTTTGATCAATTAGTTAGTGTCTCTGCTTACTGGAGTTTCTCTTGAGGAGAATTCTTCCAAACTCTCCTTTTGGGTAGTCTTTGTGGTGGCTCCAAACTTCAGGGCACTTTCTATGTGCTGTCTGGAGTAACTTGTGTTGGTGGGCAGGGCCACAGTCAGACCCTCTGTCTGCCCGCAGCCCACTGCTGGCACCACAGTCAGACTGGTGTGTACCTCTCCCAGGGGCAGGACTCACTGTGGAGTGGTGTGGCCTCTGTCTGGGCTACTTGCACACTGCCACACTTGTGGTTCTGCTTCTATGGGATATGGCCAAGGGCAAATTAGCCTGGGTGGATATGCAAGGTTCACAGGGGCGGGAAGGGCAGGCTTATCTAGCTTTGCTGTCAGTGGTCCCCTGCAGGAGGGGCCCTGCAGCACCAGGACATAGGCGGACCCATTGGAGGGATGGATCCACAGAAGCAACAGTGTTGGGCGTTTGTGCGGTGCATGCAAGTTCGGTGACCGGAACTGGTTTCCTTTGGAATTTTGGCCAGGAGATGGGAGAGGGAGATGGCGCTTGCCAGCGCCTTTGTTCCCCCACAGAGCTCTGTCCTTCCAGGGCTCAACAACTCTCCCTCCGGCATCCTCTCGCCCTCCCTGTTCTCCAGGAGTAGAGCTGTTGAGTTTTAACATTCCAGATGTTAAGTCCCTCTGGCTGTCAGAACTCACGGAGTCTGGCCCCTCCGCTTTTGCAGGCCAGACTTCAGGGGCTCTGCCTTGACCGGCGGGCTGCCCCTCCACCTCCCAGCTCTTTCCCGCCAGTCCCTGTAGCATGCACTGCCTCTCTGCCCTTCCTACCCTCTTCCGTGATCCTCTTGTCTACGCTTGGCTCTGGAGAGTCCGTTGTGCTAGTCTTCTGGTGCTTTTCTGGGTTATTTAGGCAGATGTGGGTGGAATCTAAGCGATCAGCAGGACGAGGTGAGTCCAGAGTCCTCCTATGTCACCATCTTCCTAATCACTTGAGTACTTCTATTTTTAACTTTCTGAGGGACCTTCATACTTTTCCACAATGACTGCATCATTTTGCTTTCCCACCAAAAGTATAGAGGGGTTTCATATTCTCTACATCTTCTCCAACTGCTGTTTCTTCTACTGTTAATTTTAGCCATCTAACAGGTATAAGGTGATATTTCAATGTAGTTTTGATTTGCAAATCCCTGATGATCAGTGATGTTGAGCATCTTTTCATGTGTCTTTTGGCCATGTGGATATCTTCATGGAAAATTATTCATTTCTTCTATCCATTTTTTTAAATTGGGTTATTAGTCTTTTGGGTGATGAGTTTTCTAAATTCTTCATATACTGTGGATAGTAACCCTTTATCAGTTAACTCATTTATAAATATCTTCTCCAATTCCATAGGCTGCCTTTTAGTTTTCTTGATTGTTTCCTTTGCTGTGCAGAAGCTTTTTCATGTAGTCCCAAAAGTTTATTTTTGTTTTTGTTTCCCTTGCCTCAGGAGATATATCTAGAAAGAATTTGCTGTGGCTGATGTCAAAGTTACTGCCTATGTTCTCTTCTATGATTTTTATGGTTTTGGGTCTTATACTTAGGTCTTTAATCTACTTTTAATTTATTTTTGTGTATGGTGTAAGAAAGAGTTCCAGTTTGGGGCACCTGGGTGGCTCAGTTGGTCAAGTGTCCAACATCGGCTCAGGTCATAATCTCACAGTTCGTGAGTTCAAGCCCCACATCAAGCTCTGTGCTAATAGCTCAGAGCCTGGACCCTGCTTCAGATTCTGTGTCTCCCTCTCTCTCTGCCCCTCCCATGCTCATGCTCTGTGTCTCTCTGTCTCAAAAATAAACAAATATTAAGAAAAATTTTTTTAGTAATTAAAAAAAAAGAAAGAAAGAGTTCCAGTTTCTTTCTTTTGCATGTCGCTGTCCAATTTTCCAAATACCATTTGTTGATGAAATGGTCTTTTTCCCACTGGATATTCTTTCATGCTTTGTCAAGATTAATTGACCATATAGTTGTGGGTTCATTTCTGGGTTTTCTATTCTCCTCTTTGATCTATGTGTCTCTTTTTGTGTCAGTACACTGTTGGAATTACTACAGCTTTGAAATATAATGTGAAGTCCAGGATTTTGATGCCATCAGCTTTCCTTTTCTTTGTCAAGGTTGCCTTGACTATTCTGGGTCTTTTGTGGTTCCATATTCTTCTTTACCAGTTTGGATATACTCTACATACAACTGTTAGTTTTCTGATTTCTGTGCCTAGGACTTTCAGTACTATGTTGAATAAAAGTGGTGAGAATGGACATCCCTGTCATGACTGTAGAGGAAACATTAATTTTATCCCCATTTAGGATTATATCACCTGTGAGTTTTTTATAGATGGGCTTTATTATGCTCAGGTATTTTCCTTCTAAACTTACTTTGTTAAGTGTTTTTATCATGAATGGATGTTGTACTTTGTCAAATGCTTTTTCTGCATCTCTTGGAAGGATCATATGTTTCTTATACATTCTTTTATTAATGTGGTGTATCACTTTAATTGATTTGCAAATATTGAGCCACCCTTGCAGCCCAGGAAATAAATGCCACTTGAGGAATGTTTCTTTTAATGTACTGTTGGATTTGGTTTGCTAATATTTTATTGAGAATTACTGCATCCGTGTTCATAAGGGATATTGGCACTGCAGTTTCTCTCCCTCTCTCTCTCTTTTGTGTGTGTGTGTGTGTGTGTGTGTGTGTGTGTGTGTGGTGTCTTTATCTAGTTTTGGAATCAGGGTAATGCTCACCTCACAGAATGAATTTAGAAGTTTTCCTTCCCTTTCTATTTTTATCTTCTTTTGTCTTTCTTTAAAATTTTTTTTCTTTATATTTTGCCAATTTAAATACAATATGTCTTGGTGCTGGTCTGCTTTTGTTTGAGAAGAATAGGTATTAACTCTTCTTAAATGTCTGGTAGAATTTGCCCATGAAGTCATCTGGTCCTGGACTGCTGTGTCCTGGGAGATTTTTGATTCCTGATTCAATTTCTTTGCTGGTTATTGGTCTGTTTAAGTTTTCTATTTCTTCTTATTTTAGTTTTGGTAGTTTATATGTTTATAGGAATTGATCCATTTTTCCAGATTGTCCAATTTGAGGGCAAATAGTTTCTCATAACATTCTCTTATAATTGCATTTCTGTGGTGTTAGCTGTTATTTCTCCTATCCCCTTTGTGATTTTATTATTTGGGTCATTTATCTTTAATCTTTGATATGTTTGGCTAAAGGTTTATCAATTTTATTAATTTTGTTCAAAGAACTATGTCCTGGATTCATTGATCTGTTCTATTGTTTTTTTTTAACTTTCTATATCATTAATTTCTGCTCTGAAGTTTATCGTTTCCTTAATTCTGCTGGCTTTAGGCTTCTTTTGTTGTTCTTTCTAGATCCTTTAGTGTAAGGTTAGGTTGTCTGAATTTTTTCTTGCTTTTTGAGGTAGGCCTGTATTGCTATATACATCCCTCATATGACCACATTTGCTGCATCTCAAAGCTTTGGACTGTTCTTATTTTCATTTGTTACCATGCATTATTTTCATTTGTTTCCATGTATTTTTTTTATTAATTATTTGATTTCCTGATTGACCCATTCATTCTTTAGTAGCATGTTGTTTAACCCCCATGTATTTGTTGTCTTTCCCTATTTTTTCTTGTTGGTGACTTCTAGTTTCATAGCATTGTGGTCAGAAAAGGTGCATGGTATGACTTCAAAATTTTGTATTTGCTGAGCCGTGTTTTGTTACCAAACATGTAATTTGTTCCAAAGAATGTTCCATGTGCACTTGAAAAGAATGTGTTTTCTGCTATTTAAGAATGGAATATTCTGAATATATGTGTTAAGTCCATCTAGTCCAGTGTGTCATTCAAAGTCATTGTTTCCTTATTGATTTTCTTTAGATGATCTGTCCACTGATGTAAGTGGGGTGTTAAAGTCCCCTATGATTTTTGTATTATTATCAATGAGTTCCTTTATATTTGTTATTATTTTATAGATTTGGATGTTCCCATGTTGGTTTCATAAATACTTAAATTGTGATATCTTCTTTTTGGATTGTACCCTTTATTATTATATAGTGCCTTTCAGTATCTTTTGCTATACTTTTTGTTTAAAAGTCTATTTTGTACAATTTAAGTATTGCTACTCTTTCTTTGGAAATTGATTTGGATGATTGATGTTTTTACATCCCCTCACTTTCAATCTACATTTGTCTGTATGTCTAAAATGAGTGTCTTGTAGGCAGCATATAGATGGACGTGCGTTTTTTTAATCCATTCTATCATTCTATGTCTTTTGATTGGAGCATTCAATCCATCTACATTCAAAGTATTATTGATAGATATATATTTATTGTCATTTTTATTACCTCTTTTGTGATAGTTTCTGGAGATTTTTTCTGATCTTTTCTTGTCTTTCTCACGTTCATGGTTTGCAGATTTTCTTTAGTGATATATTAGGATTTTTTCTCTTTATTCATTGCATGTTTATTAATGGTTTTTGATAAATGGTTACCATTCAGTTTGTATATAACTTCTTCTGCAAATAGCACTCTATATTAAGTTGATGTTCATTCAAATTTGAACCTATTCTTTCCTCCTTTTCTCCCCACAATTTAGGTATATGTCACTATATTTTCCTTTCTGTGTGTATGAGTTCCTGAACTGATTTTTACAAAAAATTTTCATTTTTATTGCTTTACTATTTCTTGCCTTTATTCTGTCACATTTGGTCTCTCCTTTGCAATCAAAGAGTCCCCTTTAATATTTCTTGCAGGGCTGGTTTAGTGGTCACGAACACCATTAGTTTTTGTCTGGAAAACTCTTTACCTTGCCTTCTATTCTGTACATTAGCCTTGCTTGACAGAATATTCTTGGCTGCAGATTTTTCCCATTCAGCAAGTTGAATATAGTATGCCACTCCCTTCTGGCTTACCAAGTTTCTGTTGGGAAATCAGCCGCTAGCCTTAAGGGTCTTCCCTTGTAAGTTAAGGACTTCTTTTGTCTTGCTGCTTTTAAGATCTTTTCTTTATGACTATATTTTACCAATTTAAATACACTATGTCTTGGTGTTGGCCTGCTTTTGTTGATTTTGATGGGAGTTCTCTGTGCCTCCTGGAACTGGATGTCTATTTCCATCCCAGATTAGGGAAGTTTTCAGCTATTACTTCTTCAAATAAATCTTCTGCCCCCTTATCTCTCTCTTCTTCTTGAAAATCTATACTATAAAAGTTATTCCATTTGATGGTTATTGAGTTCCCTAAGTCTATTCTTATTTTGCATAATTGTCTCCTTTGCTCAGCTTCATTACTTTCCATTACTTTGTCTTCTAGGTCATTAATTAGTTCCTCTACTTCTTCCAGCCTGCTGTTCATTGCATCAGATATTTCTAATCTTGTTTATTGCACTCTTCATTTGTGATTCTTTTTTAATTCTTTTATCTCTGTAGTTAGGCTGTCACTAACGTCTTCTTTTCTCAGTCCCAGTGAGTATCCTTATGAACGTTGCTTTTAATACTCTATCAGGCATGTTACTTATATCTGTTTTGCTTAGATTTCTGGCTGAGGCCTTATCCTATTCTTTCATTTGGGATATATTCCTTTGTCTTTGCATTTTGTCTAAGTCTCTTCTTCTGTAGGAGAGAAAAGCCAATTATGTCCCTACTCTTTTGTTCCTAGAGAGGTGTCTCTGTGAACACTGCCTCGCAGGGGCAAGCTCAGAGAACAGCAAACAATCTCCCCATGTGTGCCCCAGGTGTTTCAATGACATCTGTCCCTAGGTTGTTTGCCTGCCTTCTCTCAAGGCACAGGGCAATGCCCTCAGGGCTCTATCCCAGCCAAACCTGTTGACCTTTAAAACTCCAGGCTTTAAGCCTTGCTGGTTGCAAGAACTCAGGAAATTCAGCCCATCAAATTTTCTAAGTCAATGGATTTGGGGAAATGTTCTCCTTGTGCACTCCCCTGTGTGCGTCTCTCTCTCTCTCTCTCTCTCTCTCTCTCTCTCTCTCATTCTCTCTCTTTCTCCCTTCTACTTGACCATGGCTCCATCCCCTACTCAGCAGCTGTGATCTATCTGTTTGTCCCTTAAACCATATCTTTGCATGCACTTCCTACCTTCCTCCATGTGGCCTCTTTTCTCTCTTTAGTTGTGGAGTTTGTTTTGTCAGTCTTCAGGTCAATTTCTGAGGTATTTAGAATAATTTGGTAGTTATCTAGTTGTGTTCCTGAAATGAGCTTAGCCTAGAGTCCTCCTACTTCCTTTTTCTTCTCCTTCTCCTTCCAGGCATTATTTCCCCTCTACTGTTTTTTTCTTTGCTTGTCTGTTTGTTTTACTGTCTTCCTAACTCTATTCCATATAAACAACAAGATACCTTGTGCTGTTTTCCGGAAAGTGAACTTTGGTCTGTTTTTCTTCACCAAAAACAGAAACACAAATTAGTTCATTGAAAAACTGATTCAATGTGCAGGAGACCACAAAATACTAGAGGACACAAATAAGACAGCCCTTGCTTTCCAGAGATCATAGTGGAAGTGATAGTCAGGTAAGGATATTTTAACTCAAGTCAAAAAACATACTTCTGAAGGGGCACCTGGGTGGTTCAGTTGGCTAGGCATCTTACTTCAGCTCAGGTCATGATCCAGTGGTCTGTGAGTTTGAGTCCTGCGTCAGGCTCCATGTTGGAGCAGAACCTGGAGCCTGCTTCGGATTCTGTGTCTCCCTCTATCTCTGCCCCTCCCTCCCTCTCTCTCGCTCTCACTCTCAAAAATAAACATTGAAAAAATTTTAAAAAGCATACTTCTGAAAATAGTTCTGTTGTATCAACAAGTTTCTGGACTCTCCTTTACATGATATAAATGCAATCCATACAAACACACATACTTAAAAACCTGTAATACTCTGGGCACACACATTTTAAAATTACAACAAAAGTAAGGTACAAACTTACCATCATTTTTTCAAAAAGATCCAGTACTTCCTTTTCTGACAAATTCAACGATCGTTCATCATACAATGGCTGAGCTGCTGGAAACTCACTCATTGCAACTTGAGAATCAATAGGATGCTGAATAAAAGGTTTTTCTTTTTTGACAGTAGATTTTCTAAAACTTGTAATTCGGTCACGCTACAAAAAGAAAAAAAAAAAAGAAACTCTAAGAAAGAAATCCAGAATCATAAATATGAAGTACTGAAACATCAAAATAGCACTTAGTATAATACTGTCTTTTGACAAACTTATTTTAAGCAAGAATTTCTAGTTAGAGATTGCACAATTTTGAAACCTTTTAATTCAGTCTCAGAAGTCTGAGATGTGAAAAGTAGTCCTCCAAGGTAAACCTTAGTGCCTTGTCATTTCCACTTTACACTGTAAATATGTAAATAAAAGTCTTGCATCAAAGTTATGTAGTTGTTTGAGGGACAATAGTGGCAACTTTTGAATTATGAGAAATAAAGAAAGGAATAAAAAAGAGCCCCAATATTCACTTCTCAGGTGGGAAATTACAGTAATGTTTCTCTCTTCAAAGTGCCAAAAACTATGACAAGTATCTACGGATACCTTGCCAGCATAGTGGTCAAGTATAATGGTTAATAACAAAGACTCTGAAGCCAGACTGCCTGGGTTTGAATCTGTCATTTATTAGCTGAGGAGCCCTGTGCAAATTACATGTTCTTTCTCTGTTTTCTCATCTCTAAAATACAGATAACAAGTTAATATATTTTAAATATAATGATATTACCTACACTGCACAGGGTTATTATGAGATTCAAATAAGTTCATATGTTTAGTGTACTCAACTGCTATTTTTTATTCTTGTTACTATTATTTCCTTTACTTTTTTTCCCTAATAATTGAGGATTAACAAGACATTACCTTTTCTATTTAATGGAAATGTTAACATAAATAAAAATGTCTTATTCCTACAAATACTATCATAAAGAACTTGATGTTTTACGGATATTAATTCTGTACCATTGATTCCACGTATAATCTCTAATAATTAGCACAATCTCTAATAATCAGCTTGCTATTTCATGTAAAGTGAGTTAATGACTCCAGGTACATACAAAGAGCCCAATCTGTTTTAAACCACAAAATATCAGACATCAAAAATTAGTAAGGTCCATAAAACTGAATGCAACTCAGTTTTATTCTGGTTTCTGTTAGAAAGCACATGCATACCATCAACTCATGTTAAACAAGCAGACATGTTAGATGTGAGGACAGTGCATCTTCACTGTCATGTTACTGAGTCCTCATAAATTATTTTAAAAACACAAAAAGCATCACAGAAGTTATTACCCCAACTTATGTAAATTTCCACTGACCCCCCCCCCCATTAAAAGAACATACTTCTTATTTTGATTCAAAGAACACTTTCTTAAAATTAAATGTACTTTTAAAGAAATATGGCCAGTTTTATACAACTTATTTAGGATTACAAAAATGATTTTAGAATATGGTTGCTTGCAAACAGATTATATAAATCATAGTGTTTCAGAATTGGGAAGAAACTTGAAAAATCATCTAGACCAACTCTCTCATTTCAGAAAAAAAGTAACTTGATAAATTTATAAGTCCCTGGTCCCTATCCTGGTGTTCACATTAAGATTCATTTCTTTACATCATCTTGAACTAATTCAAATTTTCTTTTAACTATTTAAGGAAAATTAAACTGGTTTAGATATGTATTATATCTTCGAACAACTCAAGAAAAAATATTAAGTAATCCCAAATAAGTTTGAGTACATATCCAACAGCCTAATTTCACTAAAAAATATGGTGGACATAAAAGCATTTAAATATGCAATCGAGCATTAAATCAAAATATCTTTGTTCCTGTCTCTTCATTGTCACTCGCAGTGCTAGCTTTTTACTGAGTAGCATTATTTACATATATATTTGATTTTCCACTATGCCTTTCATTTCTATCTAGAAAATTGGCTTTTGCTTTCAGCTATATCTTGATAAGAAAATGAATATAAGCCACATACTTTTACCTCCTTAAATCACAAATAATATTGTACATTATTTGTAATTTGTAATTTCACAAAGTAAAAAACGGCACTGCTTAAAATATCATTTTTTTAAAGTTTAGCTATGAAAGAGCACATTTAAATGTTATGCCCATAAATTTTAATAAGTTTCACTATGATAGCCTCAGCTCAAAATATTTGCGGATTTTAAATTTAATAGCACGTATCTAGCTAAAGTAATAAACTTAGCTTTCTATATTAAATTAATTTCCCCTAATATTAATATTAATCTTTTACTTATTCACAATTTACTTGGCTATCAAAAAGGAAAAGAAAATAGGTGTTTTCCAGGTTAGATTTACATAGAGATTTTAAAATTTTGGTTAAGGTATGTTTAAGGATATCAAAATCTTGTTGAGTTCTCATAATTCTTTATACTGATTTTTCAAAAAAAGAAAAGTCATTCTATTGACGAATCGTCCATTTTACTATACTTTGTAAACATCTAGACATTTTATATCTTACATACATCAATGCTTTAATGTCCACCCACTTTAGTAAAAAGGCAACATGCATAAGTAACATAACAACATGCTACTAAAACCACCTTACCACATCATCTGCCAAAGTTTTTATTTGAATGTTCTATTAAAATCAAAAGGAAAAAAATACCTGTCAGATAAGAGAAATTCATAGATCAAACAAATAATTGAATGATGCTTATTTACTTATTAACTATAACTAATCGAAAAGAATTAGCAAGTTTAAATATATAACTATATACATTCTTTACAAAAGGAGAAAAAAATTTTAAGGATTAAAAATGAAGATTTGTAGGGGGGATACCTATATCTTTTAAAGACTGATTTGACTTAAGATCCCAAAGTCAGATTTGGATCAGATACCATTACCATAGTGCTCAAACATAAGAAAAGATATAGCAAAATCATAACCCCTTTCAAGTTTGTTCAAAGTTTTAGAATTGACAATGTTTTTAAAATAATTTTTTTAAAAAAGGAGAAATGTCACATTTAATAGTAATCAAATAGCTGAGTGTAGAACTCAGTTACTCTGATATTTAAAAGACATCTTTATAAATATTCTAGATAAAATTGAATTCACTGATTCTGTTAATATATACCTATTTCTAAAAAACTCCAACACTTGTTTTTTGCATGGGATTTTCTACTTCTAATGCTGAAAAGCAATGAAAATGGTGTATCCTAATTAATACAGTGGTTAATACAAACTACCAAACAATAAAATGGGCACCACTATTTGGAGAACTACAGTGCAGCAATACTAAAGTAATAAAGCAATATTACATTAAAGGAAAGTAATATTTAATAACTTAGTAATCTTCCATGATTTAGAAAATAATTCAAGATCTTACAATAACATATGATCAGCATGAAGGGCAGTTATTATTATATCATAAATATGTTGAAATGCTAATTAAAATTATGATTAGGAAGGAAAAATATTTTTTAATTGTCTATTAGGAATTGAAATTAATCTTTCTGCCACACCCTGTACATTTAGTTTTTATAACAGAAGCTAAATGATATGCATCAACGTTGTTGTGCATGCTCACATTCCTTTTTACTAAGTAATCTGTGGTCATCCCACTAGTAAGGAGAATTCATTATGAGTTCTAACTAAGTGAGAATTATTTGGTCTCAGGATCTCTTGAAATTGTTCTTCAAATACCACCAACCAAATGCTTTTAAGGATCATCTTTCTCTGGATCAACTAGGACAAATACACTATTATACGTATAGTTTTTTTTTTTCTACTTTTAATTCATTGATTCCCTCAGGGACACTACACATTTACATTTCTGTATGAGGTCTTCATCACATCCTGCTAACACAAACCTCAATCAATCTTTATTGCCTAGGAGAAAAAAGAAGGGGGAACTGAAGCCATTTTAAGAGAGATCAATCCACAGCAGGACTATCTGTATGTGGCATTTTCTCTTTAATTTTCCTTCTGGGTTAAAGAAAACTTTTATGCCCCATGGCAAGCTTCAGGATTACCTATAATATAAAATCAGAGTGAGAAATGTCAAATCAAAAGTACCTCAACTACCCTGCCACATTCCAGATATGTACCTGTCCACCTGTCTTATTAGTAAGTATATTAGACAATTCTTCAAGCAATTGCTGCTTTTCTTCTTTTTCCATTCTTTGGGGTTATAAACTCAAAATTAAATGCACATCTGTATCTTCAAAGTGAGAATGTAAATTAGGTGAAATATGATTTAATTTTGTCAAATTATCTAACTTAAGGTTTAAATATGTCTAGAATGCTTTAAATATATATCTCAATTGAATGTATGTTGACAGTTTGATCATGGGGTACAGAAACAAGAAAAAAAGTATTGCTAGTAATATTTCCACCTTCTCTTATGGGAAGAAATTTGAGTTTTATTTTCTACTCTCACTTTTTTTATTAAATTTTTTTCTATATTTAATCACATAGTATGGCATTAGAGACTATTAAAGTTGGGCAGAATTTAAGATAATCTGGTCAAAACTTTTCATTTTACAAATGATGAAACTGAAGCTTGAAAGAGGCTAAGTGATCTGTCCAAGGACCACAAATCTATCTGGTTACAAGTGCATGCTAACTTTCAGCCAACATACCAACTTTTCAGTTAGTATAATCAAGATCTACAATACTAGGACTGAATTACTGACTTGAAACAATTCATAGTATTCTCAAATTCACAGATACCCCCTTTAGCTGTCTTTTCACATCTTTATCCAGGGAGTCAAGCATCTTATCAAAGAGCATTCCCCTGGCACCCAAAGTCCTTCCCCAACACATCTTACATGTAATCCTGCAAGGCCCTACTGATCTGTACTCTCTTCAGACCCCTCTAACCTCATTTCTTGCTACTGTCGCTTTAATTCCCTCAGCTCCAGTCATGCTGACCACCTTACTCTTCTTCAATAATGCAATAAAACACATGCACTGGCTCTTCCCGCTGCCTGGAATACCCTTTTCGATTTCCATATTTCCATATCCATTACTCCATAATCCCTCCTTAAAAGGAGTTTTTTGCTCGGTGAGACCCAATCTGTCCATCCTATTTAAATGGAAACACCAAGGTTAGAAGATGGCAGTGGAGTAGGAGGACCCTAGGCTCACCTCATCCCAGAAAACAACTAGATAACTATCAAATCACCTAATACCTCAGAAATTGACATAAAAAAATTGACAGAACAAACTCCACAATTAAAGGTAGAGAAAAGGCCACATCGAAGAAGGTAGGAAGTGCAGAGACACAGTTTGGGAGGGAAACATCTTCCCCACTGCAATAGGGAGGGAGCCGCAATCACAGAGAAAAGTGAGAGGTAGACTAACATACAGGGAAGCACAAGGGGAAAATAAAATCCCTGTAGAAACTGTCTTGGAAAGTAAGAGGGGCTGAATTTCATGACTTCTGACAAGAAGCAGGGCTTAAACCCTGGAATTGTAAAGGTCAATGGGCTTGGCTGCAATAGAGCCTAGAGGATATTAGGGCTGCTGTTGGAGAGAAGGCAGGCAGGCAAAGAGACCTATGGACAAACAGCATGGCAACAGTGATCTGAAGAGCACCTAGGCCACAATATGGGGAGTTTATTTGCTCATTTCAGAATGCATCCCAGAGAGGCGGCAATGGCAGGTGCCATTTCCCTCTGCTGCCTTTCTTCATAAGCACAGGGCTACCTGTGGAAAACATTGCTGTGCCAACACTTGCTACCTAATTTGCTTACACCAAACCCCACTCTCCATACCCCAGTAGAACCACAATTCTGGAAGTGCCACTTTCACTTGCCTCAGTGGCAGTGCTGTGGACCTCTGAATCGAGACTAGTCTAAACCTCTTCTCACACTGCATCCACCCACTTGGGATATTTGCAGTATTGGTTTTGGCAGCAGTGAAAAGGTCTCATTTCACAAGTAGACCAGAGCATACCTAGTCAAAATGGGCCACATTCAGTCCAGGGACCAAACATTGCTCACAAAAGGCAAAGAAAGTCTCTGCAGATGACTGGCCTGAAGGAAAAAGTGGCCAGGAAAAAACATTACAGTACACAGAGCACACTAGAAGACACTGCCCAAAATGCCAGACCCTGGGAAATAGGGAAAACCACTACAGGACCTCTTCTTCATAACGCCATGACCCACAAGAACAGTTGACATAGCTGACTTCCCTAACACAGAAAAACAGACACAGAGACTTACACAAAATGAGAAGACAGAGAAATATATCCCATATGAAAGAACAGGACAAAACCACAGCCAGCGATCTAAGTGAAACAGATATAAGTAACATGCCTGATGGAGTATGTAAAGCAATGATCATAAGGGTACTCACTTGGCTTGAGGAAACAGTGGAAGACATGAGTGAGACAAATAACACAGAGATAAGGAATAACACAGAGATAAAAGGCATAAATGAACTGAGAAACATTCTTGATGGAATGAAGAAAAGGCTGGAAAAAGCAGAGGGAGTAATTAATGACCTAGAAAGCAGAGTAATGAAAACTAGCCAAGCTGCACAAAAGCAAGAAAAAATAATTGTGCAAAATGAGAATAGATTTAGGGAATACAGTGACTCTATCAAATGTAAAACATTTATAGTACAGGAGTCCCAGAAGGAGAAGACAGAGAAAAGGGGGCAGAAAATTTATTAAAAGAAATAATAGCTGAAAACTTCCCTAATCTGAGGAAGGAAACAGATATCCAGATTCAGGAGACTAAGGGAAATCCCATCAAAATCAACAAAAGCTGACCCACACCAAGATATATTGTATTTAAATCGCCAAAATATAGCGAAAAAGAAAAAAATTATAAAGCAGCAAGACCAAAGAAGACATAACATACAAAAGGAAGCCCCATAAGGATAGCAGGGGATTTTTCATCAGAAACTTGGCAAACCAAAAGGGAGGGGCATGGCATATTCAAAGTGCTGAATCAGCAGCCAAGAATACTCTATCGAGCCAGGCTATCATTCAGAACAGGAGGAGAGATAAAGTGTCCCAGACAAACAAACACTGAAGGAGTCCATGACCACTAAACCAACCCTGTAAGAAATACTAAAGTGGACTCTGAGTGGAAAGGAGAAACCAAAAGTGACAGTATGAAGGTATGAGATACAAAAGTAGTAAAAATATATTTTTCTGTAAAAAAAGTTAAAGACCCCACAAAATAAAATGATATAAAATATGACACCATATACCTAAAACATGGGGACAAGAATGGCTTCAAACTTATATGACCATCAAATTAATATAGACTGTTATATGAAGAAGAGATTATATACAAACAAAATGGTAACCATACATTAAAAACAACTAATAAAAATTCAAAGAATAAAGAGAAAAATTCCAAATATATCACTAAAAAAATCAGCAAACCATAAAAGAGAGACATACAATAAAGAATCAGAGAAAGTCTTCAGAAACAAACACAAAACAAGTAATAAAATGTTAATAAATATATATCTATCAATAATTACTTTGAAAGTAAATAGACTAAATGCTCCAATCAACAGACATAGGGTGTCAGAATGGATGAAAATAAGACCCATCTATACGCTGCCTATAAGACACTCATTTTAGACCTAAAGACATCTGCAGATCAAAAGTGAGGGGATAGAAAAACATCTATGATGCAAAAAAATATCAAAAGAAAGCCACGGTAGCAATATTTATATCAGACAAAGTAGACTTTAAAACAAAGACTAACAAGAGACAAAGATGGAGAGAGAGTATGTAATAATAAAGGGAATTATACAAGAATATATAACAGTTATAAAAATTTATACCCTCAACATTAGAAGCACACAAATATATTAAATAGTTAATAACAAACATAAAGGAATGAATTAGTAATAACACAATAATAATAGGGAACTTAAATACCCCACTTACATCAACGGACAAATCATCTAAGCAGAAAAATGAACAAGGAAACAATGGCTTTAAATGACACATTGAACCACATGGATCTAACAGATATATTTAGAGCACTGCATTCTAAAACAGCAGAATACACATTCTTCTCAAGGGCACACTGATCATTCTCCAGAATAGATAACATATAGGCCATAAAACAAGCCTTAACAAATTCAGGATTTAAGTCATACCATACATCTTTTCTGCCCACAATGCTATGAAACTAGAAATCGCCCACAAGAGAAAATCTGGAAAGCCACAAATACGTGGAACTTAAACAATATACTACTGAACAATTAATGGGTCAACCAGGAAATCAAAGAAGAAATTAAAACGTACATGGAAACAAATCAAAGTAAAAACACAATGGTCCCAAAATTTGGGGATAAAGCAAAAGCAGTTCTAAGAGAGAAGTTTATAGCAAGAAAAATCTCAAACAACCTAACCTTACATCTGAAGGAGGTCGAAAAAGAACAACAAACAAACCCTGAAACCAGCACAAGGAAAAAATTAATGAAGATTTGAGAAGAAATAAATGATATAGAACCTAAAAAAACCCATAGAACAGATCAATGAAACCAGGAGCTGGTTCTTTGAAGAAATTAATTAGTAAACCTCTAGCCAGTCTTATCAAGAAAAGAGAGAAAGTATTCAAATAAATAAAATCACCAATGACAGAAGAAATAACAAACAACACCACAAAAATATAGTTATAAGAGAATATTATGAAACACAATACGCCAGCAACATGAACAACCTAGAAGAAACAATTAAATTCCTAGAAACATATAAACTAACAAAAGTGAAATAGAAATAGAAAATTTGAACATGCCTATTACCAGCAATGAAATTCAATCAGTAATCAAACAAAACTTGCAACAAACAGATGTCCAAGTCCAAGACCAGATGGCTTCACAGGTGAATTCTACCAAACATATAAAGAAGAATTAATACCTATTCTTAGAATTAATACTGATTCTTCTCAAATTATTCTAAAAAAATAGAAGAGGAAAGACAACTTCTCAACTCATTCTATGTGGCCAGCATTACCCTGATACCAAAACCAGATAAAGACACCATTAAAAAAGAGAACTATAGGCCAATATCCCTAATGAACATAGGTACAAAAATCCACAACAAAATACTAGCAAATCAAATCTAACAATACATTTAAAAAATAATTCACCACGATCAAGTGGGATTTATTCCCAGGATTCAAGCATGGTTCAATATTCAAAACTCAATCAACATACTACATCACATCAATAAGAAAAAGGATAAAAACCATATGATGATTTCAATAGATGAAGAAAAAGCATTTGAAAAACTAAAACATCCATTCATGATAAAAACCCACAACAAAGCAGGTTTGGAGGAAACATACCTCAAAATAATAAAGACCATCCATGAAAATCCAACAGCTAAAATCATACTCTGTGGGGAAAAACTGAGAGCTTTTCCCCTAAGGTCAGCAACAAGACAACGAAGTTCTTCTTACCACTTTTATTAAACATACTAGTACAGGTCCTAGCCACAGCAATCAGAGAGCAAAAAAAAGAAATAAAAGGGATCCAAATTGGTAAGAAAGAAAGAAGTAAAACTTCCACTATTTACATATGACATGATACTATATGTAGAAAACCCACCAAAAAATCCCAAAACCCAAAAACCCACTCCACCAAAAAAAAAAAAAAAATCCTAGAACTAATAAATGAATTCAGTAGGGTTACAGGATTAAACAATCAATATACAGAAATCTGTAGCATTTCTATACACTAATAATGAAGCTGCAGAAAGAGAAAGTAAGAAAACAATCCCATTTAGAGTTGCATCAAAAATAACAAAATACATAGAAATAAACTTAACCAAAGAGGTGAATGACCTGTTCCCTGAAAACTATAAAATGCTGATGGAAAAAATTCAAGAGGACACAAAGAAATGGAAAAACTTCCATCCTCATGGATTGGAAAAACAAACATTGTTAAAATGTCTATACTACCCAAAGCAATCTACACATTCAATGCGATCCCTATCAAATACCAACAGCGTTTTTCACAGAACTAGAAGAATCCTAAAATTTGTATGCAACCACAAAGGACCCCAAGTAGTCAAAGCAATCCTGAAAAAGAAAAACAAAACTAGAGGTATCATGATTCCAGACTTCAAGTTATACAAAGCTGTAGTAATCAAAACAGTATGGTACTGGCACAAAAATAGATACAAAGATGGATGGAACAGAATAGAAAACTCAAAAATGAACTCGCAACTATATAGCCAATTAATCTTCAAGAAAGTAGGAAAGATTATCCAATGAGAAAAATATAGTCTTTTCAACAAATGGTGCTATGAACACTGGATAGCTACAGGTGAAAGAATAAAACTGTACCACTTTCTTGCAACACACAGAATAAGAAAATCAATATAGGTTAAGGATCTAAATGTGCGACCTGGGGTGCCTGGGTGGCTCAATTGGTTAAGTGTCTGACTTCATCTCAGGTCATAATCTTGTGGTTCGTGGATTCAGGCCCCACATTTGGCGCTGTGCTGATGGCTCAGAGCCTGAGGCCTGCTTTGGATTCTGTGTCTCCCTCTCTCTCTGTCCTTCCCTTGCTCACACGCACATTTGTTCTCTCTCTCAAAAATAAACGAACATTAAAATATATATATATATATATATATATATTTTAATTTTTTTAATGTTTATTTATTTTTGAGACAGAGAGAGGCAGAGCATGAACAGATGAGGGTCAGAGAGAGAGGGAGACACAGACTGTAAAGCAGGCTCCAGGCTCTGAGCTGGCAGCACAGAGCCCGACGCAGGGCTTGACTCACAAACCATGAGATCATGACCTGAGCCGAAGTCGGAAGCTCAACCAACTGAGCCACCCAGGCGCCCCTATAT
The DNA here is from genome assembly GCF_016509475.1 of Prionailurus bengalensis. Taxonomy (NCBI): domain Eukaryota; kingdom Metazoa; phylum Chordata; class Mammalia; order Carnivora; family Felidae; genus Prionailurus; species Prionailurus bengalensis. Next base: position 77,391,620 of record NC_057361.1, on the reverse strand, counting down.
TTTTTAAATGTGAGACCTGAAATCATAAACTTTCACACCAGTGGTAGCAGCTTCTTACTAGATCTGTCTCCTGAGGCAAGGGAAACAAAAGCAAATATAATCTATTGGGATAACATCAAAATAAAAAGATTCTACACAGCAAAAGAAACAATAAACAAAACTAAAAGACAGCCTATTGAATGGGAAAAGATATTTGCAAATTATACATCCAATAAAAGGTTAGTATCCAAAATTATAAAAAACTTATACAAATAAACATACAAACAATAAACAATCCAATTTAAAAATGGACAGAAGTCATGAGCAGACATTTCTCCAAAGAGGACACCCAGATGGGCAATAGACACATGGAAAGATGTTCACCATCAACTCATCATCAGGGAAACACAAATAAAAACTACAATGAGATATCACCTGTCACTTGTCAAAATGGCCCAAATAAGAAACTCAAGAAACAAGTGTTAGTGAGGATGTAGAGAAAAAGGAATCATTGTGCCCTGTTGGTAGGACTGCAAACTGGGGCAGACAGTATGGAAAATATGGACGTTCCTCAAAACGTTAAAAAACAGAACTACCTTACAATCCAGCAATTCCACTACTAGGGTTTTACACAAAGCATATAAAAATGCAAATTCAAAGTGATACATGCACCCTGATGTTTATACCAGCATTATTTACAATAGCCAAATTATGGAAGCAGCCAAGTGTCCACCCAGTGGATAAAGAAGATGTGATATATATACATATATATATATATATATATACGATATGTGTGTATGTGTGTGTGTATATATATATATATATATATATATATATATATCACCTGGAATATTACTTAGCCATAAAAAAGAATGAAAGCTTGTCATTTTGCAATGACATAGGTGGAATTAGAGTATAATGCTAAGCAAAATAAGCCAGAGAAGGAAAATACCATATGAATTCACACATATACGTAACTTAAGAAACAAAGCAAATAATCAAAGGGAAAAAGAGAGAGACACAAACCAAGAAACACACTCTTAACTATAGAGAATAAATTGATAGTTACCAAGGGAAGGTGGAAGGAGGGATTCGGGTGTATAGAATTGTTGAATCACTACATTGTATACCTAAAATGAATATAACATTGATGTTAATTATACTTCAATTAAAAAAAAGACATGTTTGTATAAATGACAAAAATTTGATTCCCATAAAATAAAAATAAATATATAAATCCTCCTTCAGAAGAGTAAATAATAAAATAGGTTATTGGATATGTTATATTTAAATTATCTTCAATAGAAAATAATTTTTTCAGGGCACCTGGGTGGCTCAGTCAGTGAAGCTTGCAACTCTTGATTTGGGCTCAGGTCATGGTCTCAGTTTGTGAGTTTGAGCCCCACATCAGGCTCCACACTGATTCTCTCTCTCCCTCTCTCTCTGCCCCTCCCTTGCTCATTCTCTCTCTCTCTCTCTCAAAATAAATAAATAAAACTTAAAAAAAATTTTAAAGAAAATAATTTTTTTTCTGCCAAACAAGTGTCTTTATGTATCAGCCAAAAAAGAAACATAGGGGCGCCTGGGTGGCGCAGTCGGTTAAGCGTCCGACTTCAGCCAGGTCACGATCTCGTGGTCCGTGAGTTCGAGCCCCGCGTCGGGCTCTGGGCTGATGGCTCAGAGCCTGGAGCCTGTTTCCGATTCTGTGTCTCCCTCTCTCTCTGCCCCTCCCCCATTCATGCTCTGTCTCTCTCTGTCCCAAAAATAAATAAAAACGTTGAAAAAAAACATTTTTTTTTAAATAAAAAATAAATAAATAAAAAGAAACATAGGAAAGGAGCTGGCAATAATAAAAAACACCACCAAAAGAAAAAGTTCAGGGAACTGTAAAGAGCTGCTTGACAAGATTAAGCAGTCATTTTTACATAAACTGACCTTTAAAAAATATTTTTACATGGTGTATTAAAACACATTTTCATCTATACTTGTGGTGAACATAACATAACAAATAAAGAAGTTAAATCACTATATTGTACATGTGACACTAATGTAACATTGTGTGTCAACGATACTCAATTACAAAAAAAATTTTAAAGATTTATTATCCTCATTTTTTTTTACATTTATGAGGACCTTCTACAGGGACAAAGTCTCAAATTTTATCTGAATGTAATTTACATCTATCTCTCTCACACATGAGATGTAAGCAGACATTTTAGATTTTACTCTTGTGTATGAACTATAGCACTACTGTCGAGTTAAATTTTTTTAAACAGAAAAACAAAAGTGGTCAAAAAAGAAACTTTATTAGAGTCACACCCATGAATTACAAGCACTGAATAGTCATTTTAGTAAGCTTTTACTATGCAAATCGAATTATAAGAATCATTACGATGAGGGCATATTGCACCAATGAGTATAGCAACCATATATTTTCATTAAAATCAACTCTAGAAAAGCAATAAGCTTCTGCATTAGTCAAGCAATTAGAGTTTATTAAACTTCATTTGTGATCACTTATATTAAATATAACGTAGTATAGTATTATAAGAGTATTGTATAATCATAAAAGTATCACTCCAGAGTCTCAACCCCTTAAGAAAAAGAGAAATGGCTGATTTATGTATAAATTCTAATGCTGAAGTTCTGATTGAAATGCAAGAGTCATTATTGTAAGAAAATTAAGTTTTAATTTTCTCAGACAGAAATTAACAAAAACAGCAAGATATAAAGATTCAACTCCTATGGCTATTACATGGTAATACAATGATTTATAAAAACCGTGTAATTACTCTCACACAGAAATTGGACAACTAAATTGTATGTAATTCAAAAGTCTCACCACCACCTAAAAAACTTAGTCACAAAATTTTACTATGTTCTTTTTGAAATGTGTAAGTTGGCCATCGAAATAAAAATGAAGGGTCAATTATTTATGTAGGTTTAACTTGTTTGCTAACAAGGACAGAGGCAACATGACACAGAAAACCATGTTTGGTTCAACTGAATAAATATTTGAGCACCTATTATGCACCTGTTCAGTGCTGAGCACTAGGAATACAATCAAAAGCAAAATAAACATGCATTCTTCCTTTATGGAGGTTGTAGTCTAGTTGAAAGTGGGTGATGGGCATTGAGGAGGGCACCTGCTGAAAGGACCATGGGGTGTTGTATGGAAACCAATTTGACAATAAATTTCATATTAAAAAAAAAAGAAAATGAGATAAACGAAAGATCACAATAGAGAAGTTCTGAGATCTCTAAAAGAGTAGTACCCTAAAATAAGCTCTATAGACAGAGGTTTTAGGGGAAGATGGCAGCATAGGAGGACGCTAGGCTCATGTCGTCCATCTGATCACTGAGATTCCACCCATACCTGCCTAAATAACCCAGAAAACCACCAGAAGACTAGCAGAATGGACTCTCCAGAGCCAAGTATAGACAAGAGACCCACAGAGGAGTGTGGAAGGGCAGTGAGGCGGTATGTGCTACACGGACTAGTGGGAAGGAGCCAGGGCAGTAGAGGGGCAGCCCCCCGGACAAGACAGAGCCCCTTGCAAAAGTGGAGGGCCCAGACTCCGTGAGTTCTGACAGCCAGCAGGACTGAACATCGGGAAGGTTAAAAGTCAACAGATCTACTGAGAGAGTGGGGGCGGGGGGGGGCAAGAGGACACCAGGAGGGAGAGTTGTTGAGCCCCAGAAGACAGACCTCAGCTCGGTGGGGAACAAAGGCGCTGGCCAGCGCCATCTCCCTCTCCCATCCCCCAGCCAAAATCCCAAAGGGAACCAGTTCCAGTCACCCAACTTGATTGCACCACGCAAACACCCAATGCTGTGCTTCTGTGGATCCATGCTTCCAACTGGTCTGCTTCCCTCCAGTGCTGCAGGGGACCACCAACAGCAAAGCAAGCTGAGCCTGCCCCTCCCACCCCTGTGCACATTGAAGATGCTCCCCATCTAATATGCCAGATCCCATCAAACCAGTACAACAACCCTGGCAGTGTGCAGATAGCCCAGACAGGGGCCACACCACTCCACAATGAGTCCTGCCCCTGGGAGAGGGGAAGATAAGGAACATACCACTCTGAAGGTGGCCCCAGTGGTGGGCTGGGACAGACATCAGGTCTGACTGCAGCCACGCCTACCAACACAAGTTAATCCAGACAGCACAGCGGAAATGTCCCACAGTTGGATAGTCTAGGGACTATCCAAAATGACGAAACGGAAGAAATCTCCTCAAAACAAATTCCAGGAAGTAGCGACAGTTAACGAATTGATCAAAAACAATTTAAACAATATGATGGAACAAGAATTTAAAACAAAAGTCATAAAATTAATTGCTGGGCTTGAAAAAAGTATAGAGGACAGCAGAGAATCTATTGGTACAGAGATCAAGAGACTAAGAAATCGTCATGATGAGTTAAAAAATGCCATAAATGAGGTGCAAAATAAAATGTAGGTGACCGCAGCTCAGATTGAAGAGGCAGAGAAGAGAATAGATGAATTGGAAGATGAAATTATGAAAAAAGAAGAAGCTGAGAAAAAGAGGGATAAAAAAAATCCAGGAGTATGAGGGGAGAATTAGAGAACTAAGAGATGCAGTGAAACGGAAAAATATCCATATCACAGGAATTCCTGAAAAAGAAGAGAGAGAGAAAGGGGCTGAAGGTGTACTTGAACAAATCATAGCTGAAAACTTCCCTGATCTGGGGAAGGAAAAAGGCATTGAAATCCAAGAGGCACAAAGGACTTCCTTCAGACATAACTTGAATCGATCTTCTGCACGATATATCATAGTGAAACTGGCAAAATACAAGGATAAAGAAAAGATGCTGAAAGCAGCTAGGGATAAACATGCTCTACCATATAAAAGGAGACCAATAAGACTAGTGGCAGAACTATCTACTGAAACTTGGCAGGCAAGGAAGGAATGGCAGGAAATCTTTAATGTGACAAACAGAAAAGAAATTGCAGCCGAGAATCCTTTATCCAGCAAGTCTGTTATTCAGAACAGAAGAAAAGATAAAGGTCTTCCCAAACAAACAAAAACTGAAGGAATTCATCACCACTAAACCAGCCCTACAAGATATCCTAAGGGGGATTCTGTGAGTGAAATGTTGCAAGAACCACAAAGAACCAGAGACATCACTGCAGGCATGAAACCTACAGACATCACAATGATTCTAAACTGATATGTTTCAATAGTAACACTGAATGCAAATGGATTAAATGCTGCAAGCAAAAGACATAGGATATCAGAATTGATTAAAAAACAAGACACATCTATTTGCTGTCTACAAGAGACTCATTTTATTTTTTTTAAAGGAATATCTTTTTTTTTAATTTTTTTCAACGTTTTTTATTTATTTTTGGGACAGAGAGAGACAGAGCATGAACGGGGGAGGGGCGGAGAGAGAGGGAGACACAGAATCGGAAACAGGCTCCAGGCTCCGAGCCATCAGCCCAGAGCCCGACGCAGGGCTCGAACTCACGGACCGCGAGATCGTGACCTGGCTGAAGTCAGACTCTTAACCGACAGCGCCATCCAGGTGCCCCAAGAGACTCATTTTAGACCTGAGGTCACCTTCAGATTGACAGTGAGGGGACTGATAACTATTTATCATGATACTGGAAGTCAAAAGAAAGCTGGAATAACCATATTTATGTCAGGCTAACTAGACTTCAAATTAAAGGCTGTCGTTGTTTAACATAGTCTTGGAAGTTCTGGCATCAGCGATCAGACAACAAAAGGATTCAAAGGCATCAAAATTGGCAAAGATGAAGTTAACCTTTCATTTTTTGCAGATGACATGATTTTATACATGAAAAAACCGAAAGACTCCACCAGAAGTCTGCTAGAACTGATACATGAATTTAGCAAAGTTGCAGGATACAAAATCAATGTACAGAAATCAGTTGCATTCTTATACACTAATAATGAAGCAATAGAAAGACAAATAAAGAAACTAATCCCATTCACAATTGCACCAAGAAGCATAAAATACCTAGGGATAAATCTAATCAAAGATGTAAAAGATCTGTATGCTGAAAACTATAGGAAGCTTATGAAGGAAATTGAAGAAGAAATAAAGAAATGGAAAAACATTCCATACGCATGGATTGGAAGAAAAAGATTGTCAAAATGTCAATAGTACCCAAAGCTATCTACACATTCAATGCAATCCCAATCAAAATTGCACCAGCATTCTTTTCGAAACTAGAATAAGCAATCCTAAAATTCATATGGAACCACAAAAGGCCCCGAATAGCCAAAGTAATTTTGAAGATGACCAAAGCAGGAGGCATCACAATCCCAGACTTTAGCCTCTACTCCAAAGCTGTCATCATCTAGACAGCATGGTACTGGCACAAAAACAGACACATAGACCAATGGAATAGAATAGAAACCCCAGCACTAGACCCACAAACGTATGGCCAACTCATCTTTGACAAAGCAGGAAAGAATAGCCAATGGAAAAAGGACAGTCTCTTTAACAAATGGTGCTGGGAGAACTGGACACCAACGTGCAGAAGGTTGTAACTAGACTACTTTCTAACACCATTCACAAAAATAAACTCAAAATGGATAAAGGACCTGAATGTGAGACAGGAAACCATCAAAACCCTAGAGGAGAAAGCAGGAAAAGACCTCTCTGACCTCAGTCATAGCAATTTCTTACTTGACACATCCCCAAAGGCAAGGGAATTAAAAGCAACAATGAATTACTGGGACCTTATGAAGATAAAAAGCTTCTGCACAGCAAAGGAAACAACCAACAAAACTAAAAGGCAACCAACAGAATGGGAAAAGATATTTGCAAATGGCATATCGGACAAAGGGCTAGTATCCAAAATCTATAAAGAGCTGACCAAACTCCACACCTGAAAAACAAATAATCCAGTGAAGAAATGGACAGAAAACATGAATAGACACTTCTCTAAAGAAGACATCCAGATGGCCAACAGGCACATGAAAAGATGCTCAACGTCGCTTCTCATCAGGGAAATACAAATCAAAACCACACTCAGATATCACCTCACGCCAGTCAGAGTGGCCAAAATGAACAAATCAGGAGACTATAAATGCTGGCGAGGATGTGGAGAAACGGGAACCGTCTTGCACTATTGGTGGGAATGCAAATTGGTGCAGCCACTCTGGAAAACAATGTGGAGGTTCCTCAGACAATTAAAAATAGACCTACCCTATGACCCAGCAGTAGCACTGCTAGGAATTTACCCAAGGGATACAGGAGTGCTGATGCATAGGGGCACTTGTACCCCAATGTTTATAGCAGCACTCTCAACAATAGCCAAATTATGGAAAGAGCCTAAATGTCCATCAACTGATGAATGGATAAAGAAATTGTGGTTCATATACACAATGGAGTACTACATGGCAATGCGAAAGAATGAAATATGGCCCTTTGTAGCAACATGGATGGAACTGGAGAGTGTGATGCTAAGTGAAATACGCCATACAGAGAAAGACAGATAGCATATGGTTTCACTCTTATGTGGATCCTGAGAAACTTAACAGGAACCCATGGGGGAGGGGAAGGAAAAAAAAAAAAGAGGTTAGAGTGGAAGAGAGCCAAAGCATAAGAGACTCTTAAAAACTGAGAACAAACTGAGGGTTGATGGGGGTTGGGAGTGAGGGGAGGGTGGGTGATGGGTATTGAGGAGGGCACCTTTTGGGATGAGCACTGGGTGTTGTATGGAAACCAATTTGACAATAAACTTCATATACTGAAAAAAAAAGGCTGTACCAAGACATGAAGAAGGGCATTACATAATAATTACAGGGTCTATCTATCAGGAAGAGCTAACAATTATAAATGTCTATATGCTGAATACGGGAGCCCCAAAATATATAAAATAATTACAAACATAAGCAACCTTATTGATAAGAATGTGGTCATTGCAGGGGACTTTAATACTCCACTTACAACAATGGATAGATCATCTAGACACAGGGTCAATAAAGAAACAAGGGCCCTGAATGATACATTGGATCAAATGGACTTGACAGATATATTTAGAACTCTGCATCCCAAAGTGACAGAATATACTTTCTTCTCGAGTGCACACGTAACATTCTCCGAGATAGATCACATACTGGGTCACAAAACAGCCCTCAATAAATACAAAAGAATTGAAATCATACCATGCATATTTGCAGACTACAATGCTATGAAGCTTGAAATCAACCACAGTAAAAAGTCTGGAAATGGTCCAAAAGCATGGAGGTTAAAGAACACCCAACTAAAGAATGAATGGGTTAACCAGGCAATTAGAGAAGAAATTAAAAAATATATGGAAACCAATGAAAATGAAAATACAACAATCCAAATGCTTTGGGAGGCAGCAAAGGCTGTCTTGAGAGAAAAATACATTGCAATCCAGACCTGTCTCAAGAAAAAAGAAAAATTCCAAATACAAAATCTAACACCACACCTAAAGGAAATAGAAGGAGAAAAGCAAAGACACCAAAAACCCAGCAGAAGAGAAATAATAAAGATCAGAGCAGAAATAAACAATATACAATCTAAAAAAACATTACAGCATATCAATGAAACCAAGAGTTGTTTTTTTGAAAAAAATATACTAAATTGATAAACCTCTAGCCAGCCTTCTCAAAAAGAAAAGGGAGAGGACCCAAATAGATAAAATCATGAATGAAAATGGAATTATTACAACCAATCCCTCAGAAATACAAGCAATTCTCAGGGAATACTATGAAAAACTATATTTCAACAAACTGGACAACCTGGAAGAAATGGAAAAATTCCTCAGCAACCACACACTTCCAAAACTCAAACAGGAAGAAATAGAAGACTTGAACAGACCCATAAGCAGCAAAGAAATTGAATCAGTTTTCAAAAATCTCCCTACAAATAAGAGTCCAGGACCAGATGACTTCCCTGGGGAATTCTATCAGACATTTAAAGCAGAGATAATACCTATCCTTCTCAAGCTTTTCCAAAAAATAAAAAGGGAAGTAACTTCCAGACTCATTCTATGAAGCCAGCATTACTTTAATTCCTAAACCAGACAGATATCCAGCAAAAAAAAAGAGAAATACAGGCCAATATCCCTGATGAATATGGATGCAAAAATTCTCAATAAGATACTAGAAAATCAAATTCAACAGCATATAAAAAGAATTATTCACCATGACCAAGTGGGATTCATTCCTGGGATGCAGGGCTGGTTCAACATTCGCAAATCATTCAATGTGATACATCACATTAATAAAAGAAAAGATAAGCATATGATCCTGTCAATCGATGCAGAAAAAGCATTTGACAAAATTCAGCATCCTTTCTTAATGAAAACCTGTGAAAAAGGTGGGATGGAAAGAACATACTGAAACATCATCAAAGCCATTTATTAAAATCCCACAGCTAATATGATCCTCAATGGGGAAAAACTGAGAGCTTTCCCCTTGAGATCAGGAACACAACAGGGATGTCCACTCTCACCACTGTAGTTTAACTCAGTATTGGAAGTGCTGGCATCAGCAATCAGACAACAAAAGGAAATCAAAGGCATCAAAATTGGCAATGATGAAGTGAAGCTTTCACTTTTTGCAGATGACATGATATCATACATGGAAAATCCGATAGACTCCACCAAAAGTCTGCTTGATCTGTTACATGAATTCAGCAAAGTCGCAGAATACAAAATCAATGTACAGAAATCAATTGCATTCTTATACACTAATAATGAAGCAACAGAAAGACAAATAAAGACACTGATCCCATTCACAATTGCACCAAGAATCATAAAATACCTAGGAATCAACCCAACCAAAGTTGTAAAAGATCTCTATGCTGAAAACTATAGAAAGCTTATGAAGGAAATTGAAGAAAATATAAAGAAATAGAAAAGCATTCCGTGCTCATGGATTGGAAGAATAAATATTGTCAAAATGTCAATACTACCGAAAGCAGTCTACACATTCAATGCAATCCCAGTCGAAATTGTACCAGCATTCTTCTTGAAGCTAGAACAAGCAATCCTAAAATTTGTATGGAACCACAAAAGACCCCGAATAGCCAAAGTAATATTGAAGAAGAAAACCAAAGCAGGAGGCATCACAATCCCAGACTTTAGCCTCTACTACAAAGCTGTCATCATCAAGACAGCATGGTATTGGCACAAAAACAGACACATAGACCAATGGAACCGAATAGAGACTCCAGAATTGGACCCACAAATGTATGGCCAACTCATCTTTGACAAAGCAGGAAGGAATAGCCAATGGAAAAAAGGCAGTCTCTTTGACAAATGGTGGTGGGAGAACTGGACAGCAACATGCAGAAGGATGAAACTAGACTACTTTCTAACACCATTCACAAAAATAAACTCAAAATGGATAAAGGACCTGAATGTGAGACAGGAAACAATCCAAACCCTAGAGGAGAAAGCAGGAAAAAACCTCTCTGACCTCAGCTGCAGCAATTTCTTACTTGACACATCCCCAAAGGCAAGGGAATTAAAGCAAAAATGAACCTCATGAAGATAAAAAGCTTCTGCACTGCAAAGGAGACAATCAACAAAACTAAAAGGCAACCAATGGAATGGGAAAAGATATTTGCAAATGACATATCGGACAAAGGCCCATATGTATCCAAAATCTATAAAGTACTCACCAAACTCCACTTCCGAAAAACAAATGATCCAGTGAAGAAATGGACAGAAAACATGAATAGACACTTCTCTAAAGAAGACATCCAGATGGCCAACAGGCACATGAAAAGATGCTCAACGTCACTTCTCATCAGGGAAATACAAATCAGAACCACACCCAGATAGCACCTCATGCCAGTCAGAGTGGCTAAAATGAACAAATCAGGAGACTATAAATGCTGGAGAGGATGTGGAGAAACGGGAACCGTCTTGCACTATTGGTGGGAATGCAAACTGGTGCAGCCACTCTGGAAAACAGCGTGTACGTTCCTCAAAAAATTAAGTATAGATCTACCCTGTGACCCAGCCATTGCACTGCTAGGAATTTACCCAAGGGATACAGGAGTGCTGATCCACAGGGGCACTTGTACCCAAATATTTATAGCAGCACTTTCACCAATAGCCAAATTATGGAAAGAGCCTAAATGTCCATCAACTGATGAATGCAAAAAGAAGTTGTGGTTTATATACACAATGGAATACTACATGGCAATGAGAAAGAATGAAATATGGCCTTTTGTAGCAACGTGGATGGAACTGGAGAGTATTACGCTAAGTGAAATAAGTCTTACAGAGAAAGACAGATACCATATGTTTTCACTCTTATGTGGATCCTGAGAAACTAACCAGAAGACCATGGGGGAGGGGAAGGAAAAAAAAAGAGGTTAGAGAGGGAGGGAGCCAAAACATAAGAGACTCTTAAAGTCTGAGAATAAACTGCGGGTTGATGCAGGGTGGCAGGGAGGGTAGAGTGGGTGGTGGGTATTCAGGAGGGCACCTGTTGGGATGAGCACTGCATGTTGTATGGAAACCGATTTGACAATAAATTTCATATTTAAAATAATAATAATAATAATACACATTCTAGATTGAAAAAAATAAAAAATAAATAAAAACCTTCCCAATTTCTGCTTGAATCCACCTTTGTTCCAGGAACATACAAAATGAGTACTTTAACTTAATCCTTGAAGGACTTTATGATTTCAACATAACTTTAGGAGATAGCCAACAATGAAGAATGCATTCTTTTGACCTGGCTTTGTCAAACAGAAGCTTTCCTTGAAATCCAGAAAGAAAGTAGAACCACAAACTTAACAGTCTTATTAAATGTAATCAGGAGGGGGAAAACTAGTATAAAATGAGGTCATGTGTGTAAAATGCTACTAGTCTGTACATCTAATACATTTTAACTAAATCATTATAAGGTAGTTTCAACGGAGGGAAAAAAACTGAACTGAAAACAAATCAGAAAGGATTACTTCAAAAATATCCATTTATATCTGAGTAATTTGTTGCAAGCCCTATAGAAGTACATTTATGAGTAAAATCTGTCAAATTGATGTGAATTTTTCTGCCAAAATCCATTTTGATGTGACCATACAGCCCACATGTAATATTTGTTCTTAGTGAATAATGACTTGGATTTTCTTCTGCCTTCTCCTCTCCCTGTCAGCAAGACCAGTGAGAATGTCCCACCTTAAAGAACACAGAAGGTTATACTAATAAAATAACCCATAGACTATATTATGCACTTAAATATTCTGAAGAGGTTTATCTGAATTTTTACAGTAATCAAGGATGAAAATAAAGATCTTAAATATTTGGTGACAAGGCTAAAACATAGATGGCTGTGTACTGGAGAGACTGAGAAGTATGCTCTGAATCTCTTCAAGTATGTTATTAAGCAAAAAGTTCTTGTTAGCACTAAAATTCTGTTTCTGTGCTGTATTTCTAGTAAAAATATGTGCCTAAACTGGAGACTTGTATATGTGAGCCTAAAAGGATGAAATTTTAAGTTTTTATTTAAATTAGTTAGCATACAGTGTAATATTAGTTTCAGGTGTACAATATAGTGATTCAACACTTCCATACAATATCTGGTGCTCATCACAAGTACACTCTTTAATCCCCATCACCTATTTAACCCATTCCCCCTACCACCTCAAAAGGATGAAATTTTGACCAAGGATGGAAAGGTGTTGAATTAAACATCTACAAAGGAAAAGATAGATCACATGACCAGAAGGAAAACACTTAGGAGGAAAATTTTGGGGAAAGTGGGAGAAGATATATGTACCTCAATTTTTATGAAATAACCTAGGTTGGTAAAGGAAGGAACTGCCAAATAACTATTAACCAAAAATAAAGGGAGACTGCCAGATTAAGGTTAAGATAATTGTTGGGTACACAATTTTGACCTAAATCCAAGAGATTGTATCGGGAGACTAAAGAAGTTGCAATGGGTTGATTAATATTCAGCCAAGATTGACCAGGTATTGGGGTGGGGGTGGGGGAGAGAGGTAGCAAAAAACAACCATAAAAATCTCAATCATGTTAACTACATAGGTCAAATTAGTTTTTTTTTAATGTGTCTAGGACTTCCACTTCTGCCCAGATTTACCACCCTGCCTAAAACAACAAAAAATACACATAAATATTTCAAACAATGTTTTCAAGATGCTGGACACCAGGCAGCAAATTCCAGTGATCCCTGAAAGATAGTAAATAAATGAGATAAGGCCTATGATTGCCCCAGCATACTGCCTTGAGAAAGTGTCCAGGTAGTGGCCCAGGGAGGAGACCCAGGTAGAGGTCTGTAGAGCTGAGTTGAGGAGTTAAGAATCCAAGAACACCTGGCTGTTGGAGTTTACAGGGAAGAGTACCAGAAAACAGAAAGCTATAACAGAGAAAGAACTCAGGAGACCTCCAGAGGTACATACAATGTGCATATTCAGCAGAGTGCTGAATGGCACATGTATATAAGGTAACTACCTAAAGATGAGGAAAGAATGAACCATCAAAACATGCTAAATAGAGGACATTGCCTGGCACTCACACAGAGCTGGGATTAAAACCTGTTTCTACCAACCAGACAGGAAAACCTCATAATTAACTAACAAGGCACTGGGTAGAGATCTCAGAAGGCTCTTACCTCTAGACCTAAACTAAGCCTTGCTCTGATCTTGCCAAACAAACCTTAAAAGGAGACCCAAAGGATCAACCCGTTTCCAAGTAACTTAACTATATCCCAGAACAATGCTCTAGAATAAGTATAGCAAATACAAAAATATCCACAATCCAATAAGGTAAAATCCACAAAATCTGGCATCTAATTAAAAATTGCCAGGCATATAAAAAGCATAAAGAGAAAAAAAAAAACAATCAACCAAAACTGACCCAGAACTGACACAAATGTTAAATTTAACAGATGAGGGCATTAAAAGTTACTTTTAACTTGTATTCCATATGTTTCAAAAAGTTAAGCAGAGATATGGTGAATATAAAAAAGACCCAATTTGAACTTCTAGAGATGAAAATTATAATATCTGAACAGAAAACTTCATTGGATCGAATTAATGGCCAATTAGATATTGCAATAGGAAAGATCAGTACATTGAACACATATGTTATAGAAACTATCCAAGTTGAAGCAAAGATTAAAAAGAAACAAATAAAAATGAAAAGAATATCAATAATAAGGGAGACAATTTTAAGTGACGAAATATATGTGTAATTGAAGTTCCAAAGGAAGATGATGGGGGAATAACAAATATTTACAGATATAATGGCCAAAAATGTTACAAGTGCTTTTTTTTAAACTATAAGCCCACTGATCCAAAGAGCCCAATGAACTCCAATACAAGAAATATGAATAAAATTACACCTAGGCACATCTTATTCACATCATTGAAAACTAGTGATAAAGAGAGATTGTTAAACACAGAGAACAAACTGAGGGTTGCTGGAGGGGTGTTGGATGGGGGGATGGGCTAAGTGGATGATGGGCATTAAGGAGGACACTTGTTACTATGAGCCCTAGGTGTTATATGTAAGTGATGAATCACTAAATTCTACTCCTGAAAACATTATTACACTATATGTTAACTAACTTGGATTTAAATTAAATTTAAAAAAAAGGGAAAAAAAGAAAACTAGTGGTAAAGAGGAAATATTAAAAACAGCCATAGGGGAAAAAAAAAGATTATATAAAGGGACAGATGAAGGTAAACCAGCTAACACAAATCAAAAGAATGCTAGAGTGGCTATATAAATATCAGACAAAGCAGATTTCACAGCAAAAACAAAATATTACCAAGGATAAAGAAGGTCATTTCATGATAATGGGGTCAATTAATTAGGAAGATATAAGGATTATAAGTGTTTGTGCCTGCAGTAACAGAGCTTCAAAACACATGAAGCAGAAACTGACAGAACTGCAAAGAGAAATCCACAATTATAGTCAGAGATTTCAATGTCCCTCTCTCAATAATTGATAGAACAAGTCGAGGGAAAATCAGCATGAATATGAACACTTGAACAACACTACCAATCTATCTGATCAGACTGACATTTTCAGAATATTCCACCCAACAGCAGAATATACATTCTTCTCAAGCACATGCTGTACATTTATCACAAAACAAAGTCTCAATAAATTTAAAAGTAGTTAACATGAAATAAGTATATTCTCTGACCACAGCAGAATTATATTAGAAATCAAAACTAAAAGATTCCTGGAAATTTTCCAAATATTTGGAAAGAAATATATTTCTATTTTTTAAGTTTATTTATTTTGAGAAAGAGAAAGTACACATGAGTGAGTGGGAGAAGGGCAGAGAGATGAGAAGAGAGAATCCCAAGCAGGCTCCGTGCTAAGCCCAACTCAGGGATCAATCCCATGAACCGCGAGATCATGATCTGAGCCAAAATCAAGAGTCTGACACTGAGCCACCCTGGCACCCTAGAAAGAAATACACTTCTAAATAATAGATGGGTCAAAGAAGAAAGCAAAAGAAAAATTGGAAAGCATTTTAACTAAATAAATAAAATCACATTATAACAGAATTTGTGGGATACCATAAAACCAGTAATTAAGAGGAAATATATACAAAACATGTCTATTTTAGAAAATATGAGCATTCTCAAATCAATGACTCTAGCTGATACCTTAAGCAAATAGAAAAAGAGTAAATGAAACCTAAAGAAACCAGAAGAAAGAAAATCATAAAAGTCAAAATTGGAAATCAATGAAATAGAAAAACAATATAAAAATAATAAAACCAAATTTGTTTCTTTAAAAAAAAGTTCCTTTGGGGCACTGTGTGGCTCAGTCACTTAAGTGTCTGACTTTTGATTTTGGCTCAGGTCATGACCTCACATTTTGTGAGATCTAGCCCCACATCAGGCTAAGTGCTGAGTGTGCACAGCCTGCTTGGAATGCTCTCTCTCCCTCTCCCCCACACGCACTCTCCCTCTCTCTCTAAATTTTTTTTTTAATGTTTGTTATTTTTGAGAGAGAGAGACAGAGTGCAAAGGGGGTAGGGGCAGAGAGAGAGAGGTAAACACGGAATCT
This sequence comes from Prionailurus bengalensis, assembly GCF_016509475.1. Lineage (NCBI taxonomy): Eukaryota > Metazoa > Chordata > Mammalia > Carnivora > Felidae > Prionailurus > Prionailurus bengalensis. Next base: position 77,375,596 of record NC_057361.1, on the reverse strand, counting down.
GAGGCAGGATCCAGTCTCTGAGCTGTCAGCACAGAGCCCAACTCGGGGCTCCAACTAACAACCATGAGATCATGACCCCAGTCGAAGTCGGAGGCTTAACCAATTGAGCTACTCAGGTGCCCTAAGATTTTTTTAAGAAGGATCCTTAAAACTAATTAAAAAAGAGAAAGAGAGAAGACCCAACACTGTGACTTCATGGATGTATCCTACCAAAATCAATTGTACAGAAATGTTTTCAGAAAACTGAACAAAATGCAAACTGATTCTTGGTTTAGGGAAGAAGTTGAGAGGTAAGGGAGTGATTCCCAAGGGGCATAACCCTTTGTAAGTGTGTGTGGATATGTTCACTATCTTGATTGTGGTAATGGTTTCACAGGCGTGCACATATGCAAAATTTAGCAAGCTGTACACTTTAATTATGTGTGATAGAATAGACACAGATAGACAAATGACTATACACTAGTAATTCACTTATCTCCATTTACAAGGCATGAAAATAAAATCACAGGACTAAATTTATTCCTTAATATAGTATAATGTACAGATTCAAATCATTTGTTCCCTTTGAAAAATAGTAAACTCTGACTACCATTGCAAGCACTCAAATATACACTAGACTCAAAGAAAAATGTAACCTTCAAAGTGCCTTTCTCATTTATCTTATAAACTAATTCTGAAAATGGTTCCCAAACATTCCAAAAAGCATTTTGAGAAATGGTAACAGTATCACTGCAAAATAAAAATAAAACTCTTATCACCCAGGGTGACTATACTGAAGGGACAACCAGTGAACATATTTACAAGGATCTGTGGGCTTAGTATTTTATAGCCTTAGTTTATCATGTGTAAATGGATTTTTCTTAACACTGTGGAAAAATAGGTTTTATACCGTAACCAGATGGCTGAAAGAGTTGGACAGGTGACCCAGTTCAGAGGAAAGGTACTAAAATACATAAAATGTTTTAGTTTATTTTTTGTTTTAGAGCCATATTAAAAGACAAAAAAAAAGATTAAACCAAAAGTAAAGAAGACAATGGAGGCATCTTACTCTCATTCTATTATCTGTATAAAATAATTTCTGCACTAAGACTACTACTTTGGCTATGTTTAAATACATACTGAGTAGCAGTCACTCCATCAAACCCCAATCCCCTTTGTCAATAATCACACATGAAGATACTCATTCTGAATTACATGTAAACCTTCTTGCAAAATACTGTAGGTCACTGAAGCTTAAAATAGAAATAAACATGAGGCAAAGTATCACATTACATCTTGTGTGTGTCTTACTTCCTTTTAACTATGATTGCTAACTCCACTGATGACAGAGAATAAATCTTACTGTTTAATCAATATTGTCATGTTAAAGCATATATAATCCAGCCATAACAAGTGAAGTATTGCAATAAGTGTCCCCAAAGTGTGATTTTTTATTTGAGGGGGGGGAGGGGGAGGGGGAGAGGGGGAGACAGAATCTTAAGCAGGCTCCACACACAGCGTTGAGCCAGACACAGGGCTCAATCTAATGCCCCTGGAATCATGACCTGGGCCGAAATCAAGAGTCAGATGCTCAACCTACTGAGCCACCCAGGCGCCCCTCCAGGGTGTGACTTTCCATGATACTATCTCCATTAATAGCTTGCATGATTAGTCAATACTTGTTGTCCTGAGTTGAAAATTTTTGTTCTGAAATTCACTTTCAACTGCAAACCTCTTGTGTTGCACAAAAATGAATGATCTGAATATTTATCTTCCCAGATTTTTTTCTTCATATTAAAGATTAATCAAATGAGTATCAGAAATAAACTACATATAACTCTTAACATTTAAATTATCTGCATTTTTTTACTGTGTAGTATACATTTATGAGACTACAAAGTTTTAGCGTAGGGATTTTTAAAAGCCACACAATTTCTACTTCATTTAACCATTCATGGAACTTAAGAAAAGTTAGGAATTATCTCGTGTTTAATAACAACACACTTCTCAAAAAGAGTTACCTAATATTTTCTTTGCTAGGCCAACAGCCATCACAAATTGATCGATCCACTTGAAAGCACACTATTTTTCATGCTGAAACAAACATGCATAATCATGTGTACATATGTGTACATACACACAGAGTTTGGAGTTTTGAGAACTTTTGTGACTTATCTCTTCTGACATGAAATTTCAAATAGTTTTGCCTAGTTTTTCTGCAGTTTTCTAAGTAAAATTCTTTAAGCAAAATAAACTTGCAAAATCAAAACAATTATTAATCATCATGGGAAAAGAACAATGATGCAAATTTATTCACTCATTCATTCAATATATATTTAATAAATACTTGCTAAAATGCCACTGTGGTGAGGAAAAATGAAACATGACCCACAATTTCATATAGCTTACAAACTAGGGGGAAGATAAACATTAAAGAATCACATACACAAACTTATGATAAATGTTATAATGGAGAGATACATGTGCTATGAAAGCATACAATGAGAGGAAATTACTGACACGATGAGCTCATGAGAGATAACTGAGCTGAAGTCCTAAGGAAGAGTAGAGGTTAATTAGGAAAAAAGTGGCGCCACACGAACAGCCTATGCAAAGCTCTTAATATAGCCACTTTGGAAGACAGTGTGGTATTTTCTTACAAAACTAAACATAAGTGAACATATTCTTACCACTCCTTGGAGCTTACACAAAGGAGGTGAAATTTATGTCCACACAAAAGCTTGCACACAGATGTTTATAGCAGCTTTATTCATAATTGCCAAAATTTGGAAGCAATCAAGATGTCCTTCAGTAAGTGAATTTAGAATAAACAAACTGTGGTCAGTCCAGACAATTAACTATTTCTTAGCTCTAAAAAGAAATGAGCTTTCAAGCAAATTATAAACCTGGAGTAATCTTATTTAGGATTTGCATATTAAGTAGTAAAAGAAACCCATTGGAAAAGACTTTATATTGTAGGATTCCAACTCTATGACATTCTGGAAAAGGCAAAACTACAGAAACAATAAAAAAAAATCAGTGGTTGCCAGGTTTTATGGGGCAGAGGAGGAATGAATAGAGAACAAATGATCTTTAGGGCAGTGAAACTGTTCTATATGATACTATAATGGTGGATACATGTCATACATTTGTCAAAAACCATATGAATCCATAGAATGTAAAAGACCAAGAATGAAGCTAATATAAACTATGGACTTGGGGTGATAATGATGTGTAGATGCAGTTCCTCATTTGTAATAAATATACTACCATACCATCATAGTATAGGATGCTGATAGTACAGAAGGCAGTGCATGTATGAGAGTGTATGGAAACTCTACATTTTTTTGACTCATGGAACATGATCTTTTAATTGAATTTTTATTTTAATCCCAGCATAGTTAACATACAGTGTTATATTAGTTTCAGGTATACAATAGAGTGATTCAACAATGCTATATATTACTGGATGCTAATTAAGAGTATACTCTTTAATCCCCATCACCTATTTCACCCACCTCCCCACCTCTCCTCTGGTAAAGATCAGTTTGTTCTCTATACTTAGGAGTCTGTTTCTTGGTTTGCCTTTTTCCTTTTCCTTCTTAAATTTCATGAGTGAAATCATATGGTATTTGTCCTTCTCTGACTTAGTTCATGTAGCATTATACTCTCTAGTTCCAGCCATGTTGTTTTTTTAAGCAGCAAGATTTCATTTTTTCATGGTTGAATAATATTCCATTATATATACGTATATATATCCCACTTCTTCTAATTCCAGTCATCTATTGATGAACACATGGCCTGCTTCTGTAATTTGGTTACTGTAAATAATCCTGCAATAAACATAGGAGGGCATGTATCCCTTTGAATTAGTGTTTTTGTATTCTTTAGGTTAATACCCAGTAGCGAAATTACTAGATACTAGGGTAGTTCTATTTTTAACTTTTTGAGGAACCTCCATGGTGTTTTTCACAGTGGCTGCCTCAGTTTGCATTCCCACCAAAAGTGCACAAGTGTTCCTTTTTCTTTATATCCTTGCCAACACTTGTTTCTTTTTTTTATTTGAGCCATTCTGACAGGTATGAGGTGATATCTCATTGTAGTTTTGATTTGCATTTCCCTGATGATGAGTGATGGTGAGCATCTTTTCATGTGTCTGTTGGCCATCTCAATGTCTTATGGGGAAAATATCTGTTCATGTCTTCTGCCTATTTTTAATTGGATTATTCATTTTTTGGGTGTTGATATTTTCAGTTCTTTATATATTGTGGATACTAATCATTTATCAGACAGGTTATTTGCAAATATCTTCTCCCATTCTGTAGGTTGTCTTTTAATTTTATTGACTATTTCCTTTGCTGTGCATAAATTTTTTGTTTTGATGTAATCCCAAATTTCTCTCTGCTTTTATTCCCTGTCTCAGGAGACATATCTAGAAAAACACTGCTTGGCTAATGCCAAAGAAGTTACTGTGTTCTCTTCTAACATTTTTATACTTTCCGGTCTCACATTTAGGTCCTTCTTCCATTTTGGGTTTATTTTTGTGTATGGTGAAAGAAAGCGGTCCAGTTTCATTCTTCTGCATGTAGTAAAAGAATGGTGCATGGTATTTCCTAGCACCATTTGTTGAAGAGACTCTTTCCCATTAGATAATCTTTCCTGCTTTGTTGAAGATTAACTGACCACATAATTGTGGTTTATTTCTAGGTTTTCTATTCTGTTCTATTGATCTCTATCTCTATTTTTGTGGCAGTACCATACTATTTTGATCACTACAGCTTTATAACAGAACTTGAAGTCTGGAATTGTGATATCTCTAGTTTTGTTTTTCTTTTTCAATACTGCTTTGGCTATCTGGGGTCTTCTGGGATTCCATACAAACTTTTAGGATTCTTTGTTCTACTTCTGTGAAAATTGCTGTATTTTGATAGGGATTGCATTTAACCTGTAGATTGCTTTGGGTAGTATGGACATTTTAACAATATTCTTCCAACCTACGAGCATGGAATGTCTTTCCATTTCTTTGTGTCTTCTTGAATTTCTTTCATCAATGTTTTATAGTTTTCAGAGTATAGTTCTTTTACCTCATTGGCTAGGTTTACTCCTAGATATTTTATTGTTTTGAGTACAATTATAAATGGGATTGTGTTCATAATTTAACTTTCTACTGCTTTATTAGTGTATGGTAATACAACAGATTTCTGTGCAATTGTTTTGTATTCTGCAACTCTACTGTTTTAGTAGGTTTTTTAGTTTAGTTTTAGTAGATTTTTGGTGGATTCTTTAGGGTTTCCTGCATGTACTAGAATTTAATCTGTAAATAGTGAAAGTTTGACTTCTTCCTTACCAATTTAGATGCCTTTTATTTGTTTTGGTTGTCTGATTGCTGTAACTAGGATTACCAGTACTATGTTGACTGTAAGTGGTGAGAGTAGACATCCTTGTCTTGTTCCTGACCTTAGGAGAAAAGCTCTCAGTTTTTCCCCATTGAGGATGATGTTCACTGTGGGTTTTTCATACAGGGCCTTTATTATGTTGAGGTATGTTCCCTCTATCCCCACTTTGTTGAGGGTTTTTATCATGAATAGATGTTGGACTTTATCAAATGCTTTTTCGGCATCTATTGAAATGACTTTTTTGAATCTTTTCTCTTACTGATGTACCTATCAGTGATTGATTTCTGAATATTGAACCACTCTTTCATCCCAGGCATAAATCCCACTAGATCGTGGTATATGACTTTTTAAATGTATTTATAGGATTAGATTTGCCAGTATTTGTAAGCCCTCTGTACTTTCTGCTCAACTTGGCTGTGAACTTAAAGCTGCTTTGAAAAATAAATTCTATTTAAAAATAAAATAAGCACACATGCAATCCTTGAGACAAGAGCAAGTTTGACACTGTTGCAAAAACCACTGGCTGCAGAAACTGAGGAAGACATACATGCTCTCAGGATAAAGGAAATAAAAACAAAATTAGGAGAGAATGTTTGCAAGGAAAGCTCAGGTTCTGGCTCTGAATTACGCCAGCTCAATTTTATCATCTCACATGCCTGAACTTGGAAATAAGTTCTTGAGTATGCTTGTGCATGCATGCGTGCGCGCGCACACACACACACACACACACACACACACACACACACACACACAACATCCCAGTCTTCACAGTGAGTAACCAGACCAATTCAAAGATAAATGATCAGAAAAGGACCAACAGAGAATGTATTCATAAAATGTGTAAAAAATCTAGATCGATTTAAGATGTTGTTCTTCGTAGTCTCAAATAAAGTATTTGTGATCATATAAAAAGTGATCAAAAAGATGTACTCTTAAGACTAGAGAAACTGGGGGTGCCTGGGTGGCTCAGTCGGTTGGTTGAGTGTCTGGCTTCGGCTCAGGTCATGATCTCACGATTTTTGGGTTCGAGCCCCGCGTCGGGCTCTGTGCTGACAGCTCAGAGCCTGGAGCCTGTTTCGGATTCTGTGTCTCCCTCTCTGCTCCTCCCCCGCTCGTTCTCTCTCTCTCTCTCTCTCAAAAATAAATAAAAATTAAAACAGTATTGTGATAATAAGGATGGGGTGGCAAAGGGTGACATGAGTTTAATTTTCCTCGATCATAGCATGGAGTCCATAGATAATATCTAAAACAGTTAAGATAAGGCATAGTAGTATAAGCATATTATTTAGACATGAGGAGAAAACTACCATACAAAACAGTGAAAATAGTTAAAATGGGTTGCCACTGGTGAACAACACTAGGGATAGAAAGACATGGAACACAACAATTTATTACAAGGCCTTCTGTACCGCTGACTTTAAGTATGTACATATAGTATTTTGACAAAAATAAAAATCCTTTTAAGTAAATAAAATAATCCAAGAAAAGAAGGAAGTAAAAACCAAGCTGGCAGAATTCTTAAAAGGATGAGAAAATATATAAATAAAATCCACAAAAGAAGCAACGACAATAAAGAGAACAAAACATCTGAAAAGCAAAGCTGGGGACAAAGTTGGTAGTCTTGAAAAAGTCAAATGAAACAAAACTGCAACAAACAATATATAAATATTAAAGAAATGATGATAACATGGAAAACAAGGGAGAGTCAGAGTAGAAGAGTGATATGGCCAAAGTCACAAAACAGTCAAGATTTGTACCCAGCCCTACCCCTTCATAAACTCTTTGTAATAAACGTGCTTATTTAGCAAAGTTTAAAAATCTGAGAATTTAATACCTAGCCAGACAATCACTTCAATTTGTCAAGAATGCTGTCCATTTATAAGTTTTGGGTTTTTTGTTTCATTTTGTTTTTACTGCAGACCTCTTTTCTATAGAAAGTCTACTTTGATTGTAAGGGTTAAATTGTAGTGTAGGGCTAATGCTTAGCTTGAAAAATAACAGCTTTGTGTTGACACTGAAGGTTAAGAGATAACAGCCTTGCTTTGCTCTGGTAAACTACACCTCATACTCTTGTAAATTAGGCTTCACCAATTAAGGAAACAAAAGTTCAAAGAAAAGAGCATCAGAGGCAAGGTCAAGGAGATCCACTGGTTGCAACTTAGAGGCAGAAAGTCTAAAGTAAACACCTCATTAGGCAACTGTTTCTAACTCATCTGGAAACTGTTTCTTTGTTCTGTTCCCAGGTGATGATAAAACGATGTGATCGGTTGTAAAAACTCTGTGCCCCGGCTGTTCGGGGCGAACTCTTATCAAGAGTGTTGGTCCCATAGGTCAGCCTTACCTCTCATTGTAATAAACTTTGTTGTGACTGTCACTGGTGCCCGTAGCATTCTGTTTCAGGAGTCGTGTGGATGCAACATGATTATGTACAAAAAGAGAAAATGCTAGCAAATATTATGATGACATTTGAATAGATTATTACATGTAAAACTAATCAGATAGGGGCGCCTGGGTGGCGCAGTCGGTTAAGCGTCCGACTTCAGCCAGGTCACGATCTCGCGGTCCGTGAGTTCGAGCCCCGCATCAGGCTCTGGGCTGATCGCTCAGAGCCTGGAGCCTGTTTCTGATTCTGTGTCTCCCTCTCTCTCTGCCCCTCCCCCGTTCATGCTCTGTCTCTCTCTGTCCCAAAATAAATAAATAAACGTTAAAACTAATCAGATAAACACAGTAGTCATGGAGCTAAAAGATAAAGCAAGTTATCTCTGAAAGAAGGAAAAAAGAATTTTTAAAATGAGACACATTCTCCTCCACCTTTATACATACTAGTCTCTGATATTTCACCCATTTCAATATTCAGCTAACACAGTAACACGCATTCCATCGTTTTGTACCAGCAAAATATTTACCATAGGCACAAATTCTCAAACTATTATTCTAACCAGTTGCTAACTCTGCCCCTTAATCTGCAGTAGGGTGTTGAGGACAGGGGTCATGGGGGAGTATATATAAGTTATCCAAGCACTAGCCTTAAAATCAAGGCACTAATCCACACAATGGAATGAGATAAAAATGGAAATGTCATTTTATCCATCAAAAGCAATTAACTTAAATTTAAAATAATCAGGAAGAACAGAGCAGGACAGACAAGCAGTAACCTGCAATTAAAATTGTAATAGGATACACCCCTCGGCAAATGACTTCTAACCACCTGACTATTCTACATATGATCATTAAAAAGACAGGGTCAGTGGCTAAATATGGGTGTTTTTTTTTTTTTTCAATACAGCAGGGACAAAAGGTCAGTACAACAAACTCCCTGGGGACAAATTACTTTATTAATCCTACCCTGAAGTCTGAGCCAGATGGGAATAAACCTAGGTTGTTGAATGACAGTTTATCTACATTTGAATACAGAGGTTGCAATATGGAAATGGTTCCACAATCTCCCTATCAGACTTCCCTTGTAAATAATACCTAGCAACCTCCTTACTAAAAATCTTACTAAAAAGAAATACAAAGACAAATGTGAAGGTACAAATATAGAGAATCCCTCAGAATTACCTAAGAAAACTACAAGTGTTCCAGAAAGTATATCCTTGGATAAATTCTTGAAAAAAATCAGTAATTACAAGGACTCAGTTCACTATATATTGAAATCATCCCCTACTTTCATTATTTCTACAACATAAAATTTCTACGTTCAATAAATTTCCTTCATCTGTCATGGAAAGAGTGTTACTACCATAAATTAATTTGTGATTATTAAGTTTTAAAGAATAAGAATACAATCTCCTTGACTACCATGGTCATTCAATAAATGATTTGAAAGAATGTTGGTTACTCACTAGGTCTAAAAATGCCAAATAAGGGATATTCTAACTAGAATTTCATTTAATGGCATAGAAAATGAGATTTTACTATATAGCATTATACAGACATAATAAGGTCCAGGAGGTGGTTATTTTTTAAAACTGGTTAAAGTGAGGAATTATTAAAAGTAAAAATTGTCTTCAACATTTTATTGTAACTTACAACCTAGATAAATATACATTCATTCATCAGTCTTTTGATGTAGAGCTAAGGCCTTTTCTTTTAATATAAGCTGTTTACCTGGAATTCATACCAGCACTATATTACATATAGTGTAATATTGGTTTCAGGGGTAGAATTTAGTGATTTATCACTTATATATAACAACCAGTGCTCATCACAAGTGCCCTCCTCCTTAATACCCATGACCCATTTAGCCCATCCCCCACTCACCTGCCCTCCAGAAACCCTGTTTGTTCTCTATAGTTAAGAGTCTCTTCTGTTAAAAACTGAGAACAAACTGAGGGTTGATGGGGGGTGGGAGGGAGGGGAGGGTGGGTGATGGGTACTGAGGAGGGCACCTTTTGGGATGAGCACTGGGTGTTGTATGGAAACCAATTTGACAATAAATTTCATACACTGGAAAAAAAAAGAGTCTCTTATGGTTTGCCTCCCTCTCTTTTTTCTTCCTTCTGCTACAGTCATCTGTTTTCTTAAATTCCACATATGAGTGAAATCATATGGATTTGTCTTTCTCTGACTGACTTATTATACTTAGCATAATATAGTCTAGCTGCAACCACATCATGGCAAATGACAAGATTTCATTCTTTTTGATATCTGAGTAATAATCTATTTTGTATATATACCACCTCTTCTTTATCCATTCATCAGTTGATGGACATTTGTGCTCTTTCCATAATTTGGCTATTACTGATAATTCTGCTATAAACATCAGGGTGAATGTGCCCCCTAGAATCTGTATTTTTGTATCCTTTGGGTAAATATCTACTAGTGCATTTGCTGGGTCATGGGGTAGTTCTATTTTTACCTTGTTGAGGAACCTCCATACTGTTTTCCAGAGTGTCTGCACCAGTTTGCATACACCAACAGTGTAAAAGTATTCCCCTGTCTCTGCATCCTCATCAACATCTGTTGTTTCCTATGTTATTAATTTTAACCATTCTGACAGGTGTGAGGTGGTATCTCATTGTAGTTTTCATTTCATCTGAACATATACCCAGGAGTATATATGCTCCCTGAGGAGTCATCCTCTCCTCCGACACAGTAGGGAAGGTCTACACTCCTTAACAAGGTATATATACCTTAGTACCTAGCAATAATGTCCTACAAGCACATAAAGTTATATGTCTAAAAACAACCTCATTTCCCACCTACTTCTGCATACCTGTTCTTCTTCCTCCCACCCAGATCCCACCCCAATTCAATCACCAAGGTTGGTAGCTTCAAAATCCTAATCTTCCTCTTTTCTCCACCCCTATTACACTGTCCTAGTTAAGCAGTACATTTCTTATCTCTATTATTATAATAAATTATCTAGTCTCTCAGTCTCCAATCCCACCTCTTTCCAATCATTCCTCCTCACTTTTTTTTAACTTTTGTATCTGGAGTAAAAAATTAAAATTCACATGGATTCTAAGCAAGTAATATAATTGAATGATGCAGGTCAACTATAGAAAAGGAAACGTCAACTAATACTTGACCCCAGGTTGAAAGATAGTTTGGGAGGACTGTGGCAAATCCAAGAGCACATAGCCCATTTCAGTGAGACAGATCTTACTGAGGTACAGCAGATTTGCTGACAGCCATGTTGGAACACGGGCTCAATATTGCAAAGTTACTCTGCTGTGTCAAGAGAAGCCAGAAATTTGGATTTATATGGGTAAACATTCAATTTTTAAGAGCTGACAAATCAAATTTGTATAACCATACTGCCAATGCTGAGAACTTAACAAAACAAATCCATGGACCAGATAGAACTTACAGGGCTGCCATTTTGCAAACTGCATAAGACTAGTGGTTCTCCAACTTTAGAATACAGAATCATCTACTCAGCTTATAAATGCAGATTCCTGGTCCCACACCAAAGGATTCTCATTCAGTACATCAATGGGGTTCCAGAATCTATGTTTTTAGCAAGCTTTCCTTAATGCCTTGAGGCAAGTGGTCCTAAAACTACTTTTTTTTTGTAACACATCTGTGTAAAAGGGAATCTAGAGGATTAAAAGGAATGAGATAATAGGAAAATGAAAAACATACCTCTAATATATTAAAATATTTTAAATATTCCAATTTGCAGAGCACCTGGGTGGCTCAGTCGGTTAAGCGTCTGACTTCAGGTCAGGTCATGATCTCACAGTTCGTGGGTTCAAGCCCCATGTCGGGCTCACTGATGACAGCTCAGAGCCTGGATCCTGCTTCGGATTCTGTGTTTCCCTCTCTCTGCCCCTCCCCTGCTCACACTCTGTCTTTCTCTCTCAAAAATAAATAAACATTAAAAAAAGTAAATATTCTCATTTGCTATCCTAAGGAAATACTCAATTTACTATGCTTGCTTCAACTTTGAACAATAGTGTTCATTCATAAACATATTTTCAAGTAGAATATGAAACCAGTGAGACTCATTACAAGATTGCTTTTTTCAATGTACTAGACATCTCAGATCAATAGAATGGCAATTAGCATTAAAACATAAGCATTATGGGGCGCCTGGGTGGCTCAGTCGGTTGAGCATCCGACTTCGGCTCAGGTCATGATCTCGCTGTCCGTGAGTTCAAGCCCCGTGTCAGGCTCTGTGCTGACAGCTCAGAGCCTGGAGCCTGCTTCGGATTCTGTGTCTCCCTCTCTCTCTGACCCTCCCCCATTCATGCTCTGTCTCTCTCTATCTCAAAAATAAATAAACATTAAAGAAAAAAATTTAAAAAAAAACATAAGCATTATAATATAATTAGTATTAAAATATAAGATGGTCTTCTACAACGAGAAATATTTTGTTTACTAAAAATCTACTTTTAAAGTGTTACTTTTTAAATCATAATTTAAGTGATCCAGTCTATATTAAAAGCCAGAAACTGACTATACTATAATCCATGAAATCAAGGTTAAGTCTTCTGTTCCAAATTCTAAATGAATTTTTCAGATGGGAAATATGAGGAGAAGAGGAGGAAGGAGTACCTAATGACTCAGTTTCTAGCTTATTTTAGCCCAAATTATTAAACCCTTCTATCTCTAAATCCCAGCTATTTGTATGGCACTAATCAAATACTGATGTAGACACAAGTCCTATTCTCCTTATAATACTGTAAATTCCTTGATAACAAGCACCTATATTTCACAACTCTTTATCCTTCAGCACTAAATGGAACATTAGGAAACAGAATTGCACTACAATGTGTATCAAAAAAAGAATTAGTATCTATGGGAAAATGTACTCCATACTGTGAAGCAAAAAGAGAAGGGCCAGTAGCAGAGGGAAGTTCATGCCTCAACTTTCTGGCAATAAAGTCAGATGAGATGGCAGCGAAAGTGGGAGAGAGATTCAAGAAGTAAACTGTTTCCAGCACCATATTTCTGGAGGTCACTGAGAAAGAAACAAAACAGAAAGAAACAAAACAGAGACTACTCCTACTTGTGACTGGGCCACCAAGTCCCAAGGCAACATCTGTCATAAAGGAAGGAAAAAGGCCAGGCAATATTTTTAACCTACTTTAACCTACCAGGGGAGCCCCCTGCCCAAGGGTCTTTCATGTGGTCATTTATTTATAACTCAGAGTTCCTGTCCTCTGCTTTAGTAGTAATACTCTTCGTGTTTCAAGAGCTCAAAAGGAATTTTGCAAGAATCACAAATCTCTCATGAGAAAGCTGTCTAGCAAAGGATGATTCATGTCCTAAAAACCTATTTCTTTTTAGAATAATTTTGTAATCCAACAAGGAGCTTGAAAATGTTCCCAACCTATACGTTGCAAAACAATATCCCACTTCTATAGCTACAAACCATTGCACAAAAACAAATGATCGTTCTCTTTCAGTAAAACACATAATAGGTAATATCTCCAAATTCAAAAAAGATAAAATAACCACAAAACATTCTATTTTAGCCTAAGTATCTTTGCCCTCAACTAAACTAAAATGATGAATAATATTTAGAGACCAGCCAGAAAGGGAGTCTACTTTTACTTTTAAGGAGCAGCTAAATCTAAAACTCCATATGTTTCTTTAAAGTTTTATGGGCAAATCAACACAATCATTAATAATAGCAATAGGGGCACCCGAGATGGCTCAGTTAGTTAAGCCTTGGACTCTTGAATTAGGCTCAGGTCATGATCTCATGGTTCCTGGGATAGAGCCCTGTGTCAGGCACTGTGCTGACAGTGGGGAGTCTGCTTGGGATTCTCACTCTCCCTCTCTCTCTGTTCCCCTCCCCCACTCGTGCATGAGAGGACTCCCTCTCCCTCAAAAATAAATAAAAATTTTAAAAAATAATAACAATGATAATAGATATTATTTCATTCATGTTACAAATCAGGTTTTGTGTAAGAATGCAGATTTGAAAACAAACTAACACATACTTGGGTAACACAGATGAAATCTTTTGTATATGGACAAATTTTCATTTCTTTGGCTGTGGTCTCAATTTCATTTGGACCCCTATAGCAATAAAAACTTAAAAATTTGTGTAATAAAACTAAATTGATTGTGTATTTTAACACAAAGCTCATTTTTTACAGTTAATTATCCTAAGTAGGGGCTTAAGTTCAAATCATAGCCTTAAAAGTACTTTGCCATAGTTGTGAGCAATGTGACTTTGCTTTGACACAGGAAATTAATTTGTAAAAATGGTGATAAACAACCAAATCATGACAATACTTCAGTGAGGATCATTTTACCTAGTTTTGTATATCATAAATCTTGCAGCTTCTCTTGGAATATTTTGGGGACTATAATTCAGCCTAGACAAAACACATTCAGTTTGACAGCAGCAGTCTTGTATGCTAAGCTACCTGATCTTTAGAGCAGTATCTATTTGTTAAAAAAAAAAAAAGACAAAAATTTTACACTTAGAGGGAAAAATCTACAGAAGAGTAGTTTGGGAGCAAGGGTCAATTAAGTTACTACAAAACTGTAAGCTATCAAAGTACACACTATTCACAGTACATGCTTAATTTCACATTTTCAAAGCTGCAAAATTATAGCATACCAAAAGGTATCAGAATCAATAGATGCCTTTGTATTTAAACTACCAACAGGCCAATTATCATAGAGTTTGGACAAAAGATTTGAGTGTCATTCCCCAACTCAGATACTCTACCTGGGTTACAGAATGAAGTGCAAACTGTTTATGGAAGCATTCAGTGCTCACCACAATGGAGCTGCAATCTCCCTCCAGACTGACCTCCACCACTCACTATGTACAACTGGGCCTACTAGGCTAACTTTTAATTTCTCAAACTTGCTATAACTTCCTAGTCCTCTTGCAGTGTACAAAATGCCCCCCTCTCCACTCTCTATCACTATTTAAGAAAAATTTCCCTGCACTTTAAGACTACCTTCTACTGTCAATCTTTCCATGAAGCCCTAATGCTCCCAGCAATTTTTACCTCTACAGTAGCATTTAATCACATTCCACCTTGCACCATGGGTTTGTACACATAAGACACCTGTGTTCCCAGTGGGTAGGGACTATTTATTTTAGTACCTTAATAATGCTTAGCATGATACTGGAGTCGCTTTCTCCAAATGCTTATTGAATTAAATATGAACAAGAATTTCAGAGGTAGAACCTTCCAACTGACTAGCTTGCCCAAATCCTCAATAGTAAAACTAACCATATATAGCTCTAAATTAGACTATTTGTGGGCAACTCCTAGCCAACTTCTCAAACTCTATTATTTAACTTAATCCAACAATGATGAAATGTGTTAAGATGCATTTATTAGACTCTTAATAAGGTTTGTGATAGGAAAAGTAAAATGTAAAAATATAAAATATGAATCATATTTCAATAAAGTAGGAAAACATTATAGTTCATTTCTAAGTATTAAATATAGTCTATTACTTCTAAGAAGAAGGTAGCATGCTAGCATAAAACAGCATGTATTGTGGAATCAGAATCAGTTAACAGACTCATTTCCTTTATTTGTAAAATGTAGAAAATAACTACACTTACTATATATATTTATGATAAAAATTCAGTAAGCTGGTGATGTAAAGCTCCCACAATAATGCCTAAAACAATGTAGGTTCTTAGTATTAATTCCCTTTCTCCACTTCACTTTTGAGTTGGTGAAAAATGCTTCATATTATCATCCATTTTGAGTTACAAAGCAAGTTCAGTCATAGCCTTCCCTCCAAGATCTTAACACTTACAAAATCAATGACACTTAAAGAAAACCTTCC
Organism: Prionailurus bengalensis; assembly: GCF_016509475.1. Classification (NCBI taxonomy): domain Eukaryota; kingdom Metazoa; phylum Chordata; class Mammalia; order Carnivora; family Felidae; genus Prionailurus; species Prionailurus bengalensis. Next base: position 77,359,994 of record NC_057361.1, on the reverse strand, counting down.
TTTCCATAACTTTAAATTTATATAAATGATGTTCTTTTTACTGGGAATGTCTTCATTTAACCTTACCAAACTATATTTCATTCTCCAAGATCCAGATCAAATGTGGCCTCTGTGAAATCTCTCCTCTCCCTACCAGCAACTGTATACAGCATTCCCAAAGAACACTCTTCTCACACCTATTGATTATAGAACTTACTACTTTAGACATGAATGCCCATCTTTTCTCACTAGGCCATGGGCTCCTCTACCTATGCACAGTTGTTTTTATACCCGCAGCACGATGCCTCATACATATTGAGGATGTGATATGTGTAGAGTGATACTCTGTAACATACATTTATAATAAGCACAACTGTGAAAATGGCTATGCATGCTGCAGAATGAACTGGCTCTCTATAGGAAACTGGAGGTTGAAGGGGAATGAGTTAACCATGTCACTTTCCATCAGACAATAAAAATTTTAGGAAGTTACATGAAGAAATGGAAGGAAAGTACTTAGAATCCTCTGAGAAGAAAAAAAAAAGGATAAGAGGTTATTTCAGGTAGAAGCAACAATTTAGGAAATAGCTTCACTTATATAAAGGGGAAAATAAAAAATAGAAGATAAAACAAAATTAGGTAGCTTAACAGTAACCCTAAATATAAAAATAAACTTGGTCCTGATAAATTGGAAAAGAAGTAGTCATTTACTTTCAATAGTCAAATAGGGAAGTTTAACCTTGATTAAACTGGACCAGAAATCATAAAGGTCAGTGACTAATATTACAGTAATACAGTCTGTTGATAAGGGAAGAGCTTAGCTTGAATAAGTAGACTTGATAAACACCATGTGTATGAGTATCTGTGTATCAAGTTAATTTATTTATTTTGAGAGAGAGCAAGTAGGTGGAGGGGCAGAGAGAGAGAGAGAGAGAGAGAGAGAGAGAATCTCAAGCAGGCTCCATGCTGACAGCAGACGGCCCAAGGTGGGGCTCGAACCCACTAACCATAAGATCATGACCTGAGCTGAAAGTCGGACACTTAACTGACTGAGCCACCCAGGCACCCTCAAGTTAATTTTTAATCTCCCTGCAAAGAGATTAAAACAACCATTAAGTATTCCAGGTTTCACATGGTTCTCAGAGAAATGAATCAAAACCTTTATGCCATTTTTTTAGAACTGCTTCATAATCAGGAAATGTCTTTCAGCAAACAATAACACAGTATCAAGCTTTGATGTCAGAATAGCTCAAAAGTTTTGGCATCAACTGCATTCAGGTAGTATCTGAAGAGGCATGTACGTGATTGCCTACAATTGTATATAGACAAGAGCAGATAATGAGAAAATTTTTTTAGGTGAAAGATAAGGGAAGGCATTACTTCCCTTACAGTCAACAAATCCAGAGGCCAGAGAAAATTGCACCGTGGAATCTAAAATCCATATAGACAATGAGTTAAAAATGACCAGCACCAAAAGTTGTTTAGGTATCAAGGAATCAGCAGATGGAAAAATTTCCTTTTAAACTCATTAGGAGGAGAGTGAATATTTTTCCCAGAGGTCAGAAATAAGTGATAAGAGATATAGTTTGCAACTACAAAGTTGTAAACACTCCAGTCCAGCAGATTTTCAGTAGTGGAAAGGAAGGAAATGAAAATAAAATTGGTGGCAGTCAGTGAGACAAACAATGCTGCCTTGAAGACAGGGATGATCTGGCCCCGTCTCAATATAGAGTAAATGACAGAATGGCAGAATAAATGAGTGGCTAAGGAGCCACAGGAATTTTTTAAACTAAATAAACAAAAACGCATAGACTCTAAAGCAAGGTTTCTCAACTTTGGCACTACTGACATTTTGGGCAGGATAATTCTTTGTCACGGGGTGGGGGGGGTGTGGGGGATGGTCTGTCTTACATACTGTATGTTCAGCAAAATTCCTGGCCTCTACTCACTAGTTATCAGTAGTACCCTTCTCCATTTGTGACAACAAAAAGGTCTCCAGACACAACCATATGTCCCCTGGGAGATAAAACTGTGCCCCCTGAGAACCACTAGTGTAAAGAAAAAGAACATACTTTTGAGGACAAGAATGTGATATCCTTCCTTATATATTTATCTAAAACATAAGGCTCTTTATTTAGAGCTTTAGATGAGGTCAAAAACAAAATAAGGCCATCAACTACCAAGACCATATTTGTAGGAAATCCAAACTTGTAAGAATAGATAAGAAGGATATTTGGAAAACAGAAATAAAAAAAAAAAATACTTAGTTGGCTCAATTACCAGCTTTCCTAGTTATGTTTATAATCATTATATAAGCTCAAGATGTCCTTTATCTCCTGGTTTCCTACTTATTGTACATAGTTCTATGAAAAGAGCCAACATAGAAATTTTAACCATTAAGGATAGTCATCATAAGTATGAAATAGCTCGATTTCCAGGCATATACTGGTATAATCATGATGTTTTATTCATCACATTTTTTAAATTAAAAACTCTTTTACTCTTGGGAGGATGATGATTAAGACTGAAGGGCTAGAACTCAAATCACATTATGCACTTCCATGTTATTTGGCACAGAAGCCCATAGTTTAGGACTCTATTACTCGTCACACGTGAATGCAAAAATAGTTTGTAACAACACTTTCAGCACCTTAATTAAAAAAGATAGCACTTGGCTGAATATGCCACACTTTTATAGCAGCCAATCTTTAGGCAAAGCAGACATGAGAAGCAGCAGGAGAAGGTAGGTGGTTCTTGGCACTCCCCCAGACAAGAAACAATGCATATCGTGTACTTGTGTAATCATACGAGAGGGCATTAGTTTTTCCAAAGCAGTTTTACTTCACACAAAATTTCACAAACAGAAAGGGAATAGGGAGAGGAGGAGAGATAGAAACTAAAAGATGAAGCAGACTGTTTGGCTTGCAGTGTAACCTGTTCAGAAGATACTCTCTTAACAGCCAACATACAAAAACAAGAGAATCATATGCAATATGCAATAGTTGTAAAGTACCGTAGGCCTTGTGTTGACCATGAAATTATTTAAGAGGGCAGACTGATAATTTTAAAAATCATATTCATGTATCCTTAAAATCCACAGCCATATCACTTTCATTCTCATTGCTCTTTTCAGCCATATAACTTTCATCCTCATGGCTCTTTTCTACCAAGTGGTCACATATCTGACACACTACTTCATGGCAGTGATTCAAAGAATTTTAACTACTGATTATCAGTGGCACTAAAAATGGCCTTTGAACTTGGTCCTCTAAATTTTACATAAGCATAGTGTAAATCTAGGCCAGGTCCAACCATCACCAGTCTAGAGAACTACTAGGTCTTCCGGTGAAATTAGAGCTAATCTGAAATTTAGGGTCTTAGGCAGTACAGAAAATAACAGCTAAAAATAAGGATTTTATAGTCACACTAGTCTTGAATTCCAAATTCACTAATGTATATCATCAGGCAAGTTACTTATCCTTTTCTGAACTCTTCTCCTCACCTACAAAATAACTGATGTGAGGACCAAATGCATCACTATTGATAGAGGAGGATACCCACCATCAATCCTAGAGCATCTCTGTGCATTCTTGCTGGGTATGCCAAGACTAGAAGGCCCTGACCACACCTTAGCCAGGCCATTTCTGAGGGCTGTTTTTAAAGCAAGGGACCCTGATCATGAGGTAATAATACCAGCCCCTCCACAAAGAGCAGGCTTGCTTTTGCTTACCCTAAAAAGTGGTAAATCCTCCAAGGTCAGTATTCCTCTCCTGTAGCGCAACTGACTCCCTGTGCAGGGATCCATCCTAGTCTATCTTGTGGGAATAGGACCATAGTGAACCAGCATGTCATGCTGATATTGTGGCTACTGCTTTGCAATGAATAATAAACCATCTTTTGTTGCTGACCCAGGAGTGTTGAGTCTTTTGCAATCATTCATGAAATAGCAACAGGTGTATAAGTAGGATAACATCCCAGACCTTTAATAGTTCTTGACAAACATATGCAAGGCATTTAGAACACCAACTGGCACATGTGATATTATTCATTATTGAGAAATACCTCTGGGAAAGCTTGAGTACTATATTTGGTCAGTGAACCAAGGGAACCACGTAAGGATTAGGATAACCTAAAGCACAGCCCATGTTCTCTAGGGCCCCACACACGGTTAAAACAATGTTGATGTGACCTTAACTGAACTGGGCTAGCTAAGACCCCAGAAGTAGGAAAATAAAATTAACTGGCATTTTCATCCATTAGCATTCACTCTTAATCTGTCATCTTTCATGATTGCTGACTCTTCATCTAACTAAAACCCACATGTCATGTATTTATGTTGGGGAAGATTCATTGCAGCTGTCAATAACCTTTGACTACCTGTGCATCAGAGCTGAATGGAACCTTGAAGATGGTTTATTTCAACTCCCTTATTTTAAAGAATAAACTGACACCCAGAGAGAAGATAAATAAATGACTTGTCCAGAGTTAGACTTCAAAAAGTTGTCAGCTTACTTTCTATATAACCTGCTTAAATTGCCAGAAATTAACTCTTGGGGAAAAAAGACTTAAGAGGATCAGTTAGATATCCTATTTAGCTTATTTCAATTCTGTATAGCATATGAAATACTCTCAGATTCTGTAAAAGGTGGAGTCTTAAAAATACAAAGTGGTGGTACTAAGATCAAAATGCAATTTCCACTAGTTTATGGCAACATGATTGATGATGGGTGTGAATGGTAAATGCTTTTGTTATTTTTAAATTTTTATTTAAGTAATCTTTACACCCAACATAGGGCTCAAACTCACAACCCTGAGATCAAGACTCACATGCTCCTCGGACTGAGCCAGCCAGACACCCCTGTGGTGGAAAATGCTTTTAAATAAATCTCTGTCACATTCAGTAAGTGATTTTATATCCAATGGCCATCTTTCTGCATGTTATTTCTGTGGCCAGGCAATAGGATATACCACGAATAATATTCACAGAAACCACTAATAACACCAAGAAATAATATTATCTTCAGAGTTAGAAACATGCAAGTGTTAATAGATTATTTAAAGGGATGGGATTAAAAGCAGGGATATGTAATATAACATATCTTGATCTACAATCCCCTACAGAGCTTGTAGGAAGAGTGTATTAAACTGGGCCCCAGAGCCCTGCACAATTCCTACTTTAAAGTATAACTAATGCTGCAATTCCATTATATAGAGACATGGCCACTTAAAATTTAGTATTTGGTCTCAAAGCTACTCTACTTATATAAAAATGGAAGATTTGGATCTCACAGAAATTCACAACACCATCTGGATTAAGTAAATATAAGATACACAGAAGAAGCCTCAGATTTCTGAGATAAGACAACATGGGTTAGTCCTGCTTTAGTAAAACAAATACATGAAAAACCAAACTGCCAGCATGGAGAAAATCCAGGCCATTTTTTTTTCTTTGTACTGCGAAATTATTCTTTCCTTTAATAGCTTGTTTAAACACCATTAGCTATTCAACCAAAGGGGAGGAAAAATGTAAGCTAATGCACTGCCAGTGAAAAACAAGCTGTGAGGTCAGCCTAAGAAAAGATTATTTCTACTCTCAAATGTTTTATGTACACACTGACTCTTCTGGAAAGCATTGATTTTGTAATGTGAGGTACTAGACTGCATACCATATTAGAGGAAATGTTTCTGCCAAATTTATTTTAACCCATCTTAACTTTCTATAGGTAACATAAATGAAAATAAATCGATGTTATGACACACAAACCTCAGAAAAATGCAGTCTTAGCCATACAATCTGTAACCATGTGAAGCACTGTGGAACAATAATATCAAAAAATCACTGAGAAGAATGTAGAAAGGGAGGAGCCTGAAGTTAGAGGAAGTAATCAACATATTGAACCTGCAGGCTAGGTTCTCAAGTACACAGCCCTCTACAGTTGAGGACTGCAATCATTCAAAAGCAAATGTATTCAGGTTTAGGACAATATATTACATAGCCATACACCTTATATTCTTTTTTTCAGAATCAATGACAAACAGAAAACACCTACTCCAAGTAAGATATTACACTAAGTCCTGTGCCTTGCTGAATTTCCTATCATGTATGAGAATAAAATCCACAAAGTAGAGATATAAGGAATAAAGTAAATCTAGTTTAAATGCAGTACCTGGCCCATATAGCACCTTTGTGTGAACTATAAAAAGTTCCCCCAGAAGATACAGTCTTGTGATTGAGCACATGATTTGGTAAGTGATATGACCTCTGTGGTCTCACATCCTTGAGCAGAGCCCAGCCATACTTAGTGGCCCAGGTCTCTATTATACATACAACTTCAAAATGTAAGAGTACAGTCTAGAGTACAAGGTCTTTCTTCCTACATATAGAATCTTCCTAAACAGCTTCAGCTAGCATAATATGCTATTAAGCATTTAGAGTTTTATCAGTGATGGATTTCAAAGCACATAAAACGATACCTCCACAGCTTTCTCTCCCCTCAGCAAAACAAAAGGAGTAAATGCCACAACAATTATGGAGCCCCAACAATTATCATTTATCTCCTGTTTTGAGGAAAATTACCACCTGATTGGGTCAATAAATACCCTAGAAGTTGCAGAGTGGAAATGGATTAGAGTTTAAATCTACTTGAATCCACAAAGTTCAAGAAATGATATGCCTAATGCCTCCCAGTACAATAACAGCACTAAATTGCTGTCTGGGAAGTAGTGTTTATGCAATTTCTTTAGTAAATCTGTGTGACATCTAGGATTTTTGCCCAAGTTGATTTCTCATACTTACCCACTCCACCCATCCCCAACTCCATCACCTCATTAGTGTAGCCTGGTTTTCAATTTTAACCTCACAAATATAAATAACAAAACTTAATAGTTCAGAGTTCTTTGTAAACGTTTGTTCACCCAATTATCCATATTCAGCAACCTAAAGTATAATACAGCAGCTAAAAACCAAAGACACCTCAATTACCAAACTGGCGTTTGTGTTGAAATAAAAACTACATCTAGTAACATATTAGCTGTGTGCATGTATCAAAGAGTTATATGAACACTATCTGCAGAACTCAATAACTCATTTCCTTCTCCCAACTATCTACAACATTTCCCTGGGTAGAAAATACTTACACATAAACCCCACTCCACTTCACGAATTGCAAAATGAAGAATGAGTGATTACCCAACCAGCGAGTGGAGCCAAAAGTCTTCATCTGGTCTCTTTTCTATGGCATATAGTAGCTGTTCTAAGGAGTCTCTCCACACTTGCATAGGCAACCTTTCCAGATACTTCTACAGAACTAAAGACAGAAACGAACTTAATTGGAGCTGATACTTTATGATAGCACTTTATGTGGAGTAACTTTAAATGAAATTTTACCATTAACTTTAAGTTGTATTTGTTTAAGGAGCTCAGTTACATGTACGTTAATTAGGCACACATTAGATCACAACTATTTTTTGAGGCAATTAGAAATATTTGATTATGAATTAAATATTAGATGACACCAAGCAATATGTTAATTTTTAAAGATGCAGCAGTGGCATGTGGTTATGTTTAAAAAAAGTAATTTTTAGAGAAGCACACTGAAGTATGTAGGAGTAAAATGACATATCAAGGATTTGCATTAAAGTACTTTAGCAAGGAAAAAATAAAGGATGTATAAAGCAAATGTTGAAAATCTAGGTAACTGCTATATTGGGGGTAATAGATATATGGTGATTCACTATACCATCCTATCTACTTTTTAGTATGTTTGGAATTTTTTTGTTTTATTAAAAAGGTTATATTAACTACCCCATATTACAAATAAAGTAAAAACTTTATCTCTTTTACTTTTAGCTAGGTGAGAGACCAATAAATTAAGGATAGACAAAAATTCCTCATAATTTTGACCAAATCTTTACAAAAGCATGTGGATATCTATCTCAGAATGACAGATTTTTTTAAAGGACTGTACCCAACACATTGTCTCCCTTGGTCGAGCACCAAAATTACCAGGGTATTGAATCAATAGCCTTTGGGGAATAATACATCCCTAATGAAGTGTTGGATTACTACATAGACCTGCCTGAATAGCCACCTAGAAGCTTTTCACATGAAGTAGGCACTGCTATACAGAGCCTTAACAGAAGGAGAGACTGGTAGACAATTTGCTGGTCTGTATTTGGTAGCATACTCTCTTGAAAGCAATACAGAAAAACCTTCATTAAACAAAAGCCTATGTTAAGTGGTGATTAGTAAGAATTTTGTTTGCCATATTGTTTCATGAGAAAGGCATGAATACTCTTTCCCTAGACCTCCTCACATAAAGCAGGCAAGTATCAGAATTCACTTGAGTGTCTGCTCAAGCTATAGCCAGAATAAATCATTCAGACTTAAACAGATTCAACCTGATGAGATAAATAAGTTTTAAATTAATATGAGCTCATTTCTTTCTGTTACTTACATTCATAGCAAATAGCTATGCAAAAATATATTTCGACCATTCTTTACGTGCATCAATTTTGAGCTTCCTTCCTATAAGAAGACAATGAGTGTCAATGAGTGTCTCCTACAAGATACCCACTTAGATATGAAGTATACAATTATTATTTCAAGTCACCTGGCCATGATCTTACTCTCTTCAGTCCTGAGACAAAATAGCATATCAAACACCCCAAATCTGACAGAAGGAACTGGTCTCTTTTGCATGGCAGACTGAATATAGGAAAAGGGGAAACCCGGGTCTTCAGAAATAATCCATATGGTGCTAGTGATAACCAGTAACATTTAACCAAATGTGCTAATGGATATAAATTAGCATATATTGTGTGTGTACAATTTTCAGTGCATACCATTATTTAAAGTGTTGTATGGGGCCAAACTGGCAAAGAATATGATTTCATTTCAATGACATGCTGCTATTGCCAGAGTTCTTGGTACTTGTAGTGAACTCTAGGTGGATTATAATTATAATTGTTCAAAAAAGGAACAAAAAGAGAGATGAATAATGTTTCACTTTCAGAGACCCTGAAGCATAATAACTCTGTGCTATAGGTACCTTTACAATAGAAGTGATAGATTTTAAACTTATCTCTAGGTCAGTCCCCTTAACGTATCAGTTGACTCAGTTTTCTTATTTGTATAACAGCAGTAAGCTTCCTGGCAAGGCAGAATACCAAAGATATCTAATAAACGTTTTTTAACACAAATTTTAAATGTGTCAAATTGACGAACTGAAAAAAAAATGGCAGTCTGGTGCTTAAAAAATACTATAGTGAAAAAAATGTTAAACTTACATCTTCTATTCATTAAACAGAAAGAATTATTAGTAGAAGGACAGAATATACAATTCTCCAAGTGGACAAATGGAATTAGGGAGAGAAGAGGAATCAATCAACATATAACCATACAATGGTACTGTATACAATAATGTTAGAGCTATCAAATTACAAAAAAGTCATCAAGCCATTCATCCACAATCACATTTGATTCAGGTAATATATGGGGTTAATAGTAATGCTCTATATTTGTACAGCAATATGGAATTTTCTAAATGCTATCTCATTCATTACTATGTTTTATCTAAAGCACATTGTAAAGCCAATCAGGCAAACATTATCTCCAACTGGCAGATGTTAATGAAGGGGCTTAAACTTCTGCTGTTAAACTGCTCATCAGAGATCACAAGCAAATAAAATATAGAATGAACACTGGAACCCAGTGTCCTCCATTCAGTATTCTTTTGCCAATAATCTGAAGTCTCCTACTAATAACAATGTTTCTTGGGTCATGAGTTTTAATACCTTTATTCGGCATTGAAGTTCAGGCTGGGTCATCACAAGAATCCAACCAAGGGGATAAGGAGTTCTCTCAGACAAGAAGTGTCTTGAATTTCAAAACAAAGGACACAGAGGAATGTACAGATAGGTTCATTTGATGGAGTATTTTTTAAAAGCCTATTTTCAACAATTTTACATTTTCAAAATGTCTAGCCTATGGGGAAAGAATTCTGAGCTAATAATCATTTACTGAGTAGCTTTGCAACCAAGCACTGGCTTACAAGTTTTAAAGAATAGGCATAAAGTGGGACCACTGCCCAGAAGCACTTTAAAATCTCTGTAGATACAAGATCAGCATGTAACATTCAGACTCACAATATTTATGAGTTGAGAATAAGGAAGAACCTTTGGTAAGCTGAAGTAATCAGTGAAACTTTAATGAAACAATGATGGAATTTTGAGACCCAAGCTGGACTGTAACAAGCAGGTGAGATTTATAAAGGAGAAACAAGGTGGCTATTCCAAATTTGGTGAAGATGTTCAGGGTGGGTGGCAAGAAAGTGAGGCAAGGGAGTGGCAGGAGGAATCTGAGGGGCAGAGAAATATGCCTAGTAAATAGATGAGATAGTAAATGGAAGAGTAAATGAGCTGCAACTGGAATCCAGGTCTCTAAACATCAAACTCTTTGTGCCACTCAGTCCTCCAAACTGGTCTTCTTGCCTCCATACTGGCACCCCTCTCCAAGAAATTCTCCACTGTATTAAGTTTCTTTAATTTTTTTTAAGTGTTTGTTTATTTTCGAGAGAGAGACACACACAGAGGATGAGCAGGGGAGGGGCAGAGAGAGACCGAATCCAAATCGGACTCCAGGCTCTGAGCTGTCAGCACAGAGCCCAACATGGGGCTCGAACCCAGGAGCCTTGAGATCATGATGTGAGCCAAAGTTGGATGCTTAACTGACTGAGCCAAACAGGCACCCCTTAAGTTTCTTTTTAAAACACAATTCTTATTAGGCCAGTCTCCTGCTTAAATCTCTTAAATGGCCTGCTATGGCTTGCAGAAAGAATCTGAAACTCTAAGACAACATACAAATATCCATCATGATCTGGACTCTCTCTTTTCTACCAGGTCTACCATATGTACCCTTTGTTTCAGCCATTAACATCTACCCACAGTTCCTTTATTAGGCATATTGCCATATCTCTCTACTTTGTATATGTTGTTTTCAACCTAAAATTGCCCTTCCCTCCCCTTCTTCAATTAATGCCTTATTCTTCAAGCCTTGGTGCAAATGTCACCTACTCTAGTAAGTCTTTCCTTGTAACAATCATCCAATTAGATTGAGATACCTCTCCACATTTTTATATCACCCTCCTATGCATATTCCTAGGATTCCTTACACACAGCTCTTTAATCATTAACTTCCCTGTCTCTCTCACTAGACTATGAGCATTTCTGTATCACCAACCATCAGAATAATGCCTAGGATGGAATAGGTGCTCAGTAAATGTTGCATAAATGAACCTGTTGTGCTCAACTTTATCAATTAAAATCAAACCATGATTTATCTAATTAAAAAACAACCAAATATTCAGGAAGTTATATAATAGCCAGAAAATTAACTTCTATCAAGTCCCTAATTTGACTCCACTGCCGAAAGAACCAAAGGCTTCAGGAATAATACAGAAACACAAAGTCTGGGGCGCCTGGGTGGCTCAGTAAATTGAACATCAGACTCTTAACTTCAGCTCAGGGTCATGGGGTCGAGCCCTGTGTCAGGTTCTATACTGAGTGTGGAGGCTGCTTAAGACTCTGTTTCCCTCTGTCCCTCTAAAAAAACAAAAAACAAAAAAACCACATTCACACAAAGTCAAAATGCAAAAACATCTAATAATGTTAAGCCACTCTACACCGTGGAATGTGTGTGAGGGATGTTAGTTCTACTTTAACAATAGCCTCTTTTAATGGTCAAGTCATTGCCTTACATATGTGGGATTCAAGATGCAGCTCCTTCATAATACTTCTGGAGCTCTAGTAGATTTGACAAAATACATTCCATGATTGACACCAAATTACTAATTAATCTAAGATTCATGCTGCTTGATGACATGCTACAATCTGGGCCTAACCAAACAGTTACATAAAATACAAACAGTTACATAAAATACAAAGCTCTAGTACTAATAGTACTAATGCATTATTCAAAATGTGAGAAATTCAAGAGAAGATTGCCTCCAGTAAAAAGAATCAAGATAAAAGGGTCACTGTGAGGATTTAAAGATAGAGAAAACTGAAGTTCTGTTACATTTTTTATTAATCTTTTCAATTTTTTTTTATGTTTATTCATTTTTGAGAGAAAGAGAGTGAGCAGGGGAGGGGCAGAGAGAGAGAGAGGGAGACACAGAATCTGAAGCAGGCTCCAGGCACTGAGCTGTCAGCACAGAGCCTGGGGTGGGGGTGCAGTGGCTCCAATTCAAGAACTGTGAGATCATGACCTGAGCTGAAGTCAGAGGCCCAACCCACTAAGCGAACCAGGTGCCCCACATTCTTATTTAATCTTAAACAAAGGTCATTAAAGTCCTGAAATGTCACTTTGAAAAAATTGTAATACCCAGCAAAAGTATGAGATATAAATTAAAGTAGCTCCTCTCTATAGAAAACATACCTTCCTTCCCCAGTTTTCCGGAACAATAAGGAACTCAACGAAAACAAGTGAATCACAAGCCTTATACTTCAGTGAATCCAATATACTATAACTATTGTTACTTTTTCTATATAATGAAAACTTTCATCGTAGCTAATACTATATAGACATGTTTTTAACTTTTTTACTCTCAGATGAATTATCTTCAATATCAATCAGTTGTGTGATCAGCACTATTCCCCTTCTTCCTTCATCACTGACCTCCTCCTCTCCCTAGTAACTTGGATTGGAATCAACTGGCATTTCCTTTACCCTCTCTCTTTGGTAACCCAATAGTGCTTATTCTTCTATAGGTGACAGGTACCTTTGAGAAACTGATGAAAACTATGAGGCCCAGAAAAATGAATGTACCTACATATACTCAAATTTTTCATACAATTTCAGGAGTTTAAGAACCCCTATCCACCACAATCATCTACATGAAGAATTTCTATTACATATAGCTCTCTTTCATAATATCACACCACAACTACTTTACCCACATACAATTAAGAACTACTACAAGGGTGCCTGGGTGGCTCAGTTGGTTGAGCATCGGACTTCAGCTCAGGTCATAACTTCTAGTTGATGAGTTCAAGCCCCGTGTCTGGCTCTGTGCTGACAGCTCAGAGCCTGGAGCCTGCTTCAGATTCTGTCTCTCCGTCTCTCTCTCTGCCCCTCCACTGCTCATGCTCTGTCTCTCTCTGTCTCAAAAATAAATATAACCATTAAAAAAATTTTAAAAAAGAACTACTACAGTGATTAATAACACAATACTCAAAATAGTAAAATTTAGTCTAGGTAAAGCTTTTAGCTTACTAGCAATATTTTAAGAAGCCCAGAAGAACTCCATCCTAAAAGGCCTTAGAAGAAAGTGTTGAGCACTTCAATAAGACAGCTCAAAATAAGGAGTAAGGCATTTATTTTTTAAAAAAGTATTCCAAGTCTTGTTTGATCAACTTGCTTGCTTTAAAATGTGCTGAAATGTCCTTCTAAATTTGTTTTTATTAACTCTGATACATCTGCTTGTAAAATCATGTAAGGCTCAAAAGTTATGTTTGAGCAAAAGAGCAAGTTCTGATTGATATTAACGAACTCTTGCATTCAAATACTTGTTCTACTATGTCAAGCTATGTTCAACACCGAACAGTGTTAGCTAAGAACTGAAAGTGATACCATCTCATAACGATCTAGTTACCTTGTCAAAGCAAGTAAAACATAAAAGATGAAACAGGACAAATGACCAAAGGGAAGGGAAGAATATAATCACGGTGTTATAACTAACAGAGATAAGTGCTTTCTTGAAAGCATTATTTCCTACAAGTAGAAAGTTCTTGTTGGATGTACCAAACTACTCGTGGACACGGAGTTCACTTTTATTTTTGCTTAAACTTTTCATCACTGTTTAAATCACAGTTTTGTACTGGGTCCAGGGGGAAAAAAGGAAACATGATCACTCTTTTACAACAAACTGATAAATATCAAAATCATATCAGAATTTTTAAGTGTATTAAACTTTAGTGATACACTCACAAAACTTTTCTAAGTTTCATGATGGTAGGGGGCACCTATTAAACCCATTAACCTTCAGCCAGCATAGACAATTCACAAAGGGCAATTTCTACTTTTGTAAATACTGGGTTAACAGGACATATCAAGTAAGCAAGTTCTCAATTTGCCTCAAGTTAGGGTAGAAGTGATGAAACTTTAAACTGGTTATTTTATTCTACCCCATCAGGTCCCTTCCCATATAATGGAAAGCTGCATATTTCCCGAAATAACACCCTGACCATTGTTTTCCAATATGAACAATACGAATTGAAAGGAAAATAGGAGGCAAGAGAGAAGTGCAACAGGTACATACATACCAAATGATCTGATGCCATAAGAAAAGGGTTTAGTAATGTCACTGTCTCCTCCCCTATTAAAAACAAGTTAAAACTGAAACATGTGCAACATGTGCTTGTACTTCAAATCTGGACTAAGAACCTTCAAACAGAAGGAATACTTGCTGAATTTGTACAGGAAAATCATTTCCCCTCATGCCACCCAAATTAGAAAGTTTATTGATAAATGTCTGCATAATACTTGCCACGGTTGGGAAAAATTGACGTTAGCCAATATATTTTGTTAATGTTACCAGTTTTTAAGTTTCCCTATTCAATCATTTTCATATATATATATGTATATAAAGAGGAACCTTTTTAACTGAGTTGAGGAAACTCCAGTATTTCCCAACCTAATACCAGCCCCCATAGATTACATTCCTCTGCACATTAAGTCAGTGGCAGGAAATGGACGTCTACCACTGGTTCACACACTTTCAGGACGATGAAACTTGTGCGGTGGGCTTACTGCTTTTGAGCGTTCTTAATCAACTAGGTGGAAGTACTGTAATGACTCTGCTTATTATATGCACAACAGTTGGTACCTCACCCAGCCTCGAACTCCCACGCTCTTAAAAAGAAATGTTTCTTGGGGAGAGCACATGGAAGAGGCAACAGGAAAAAGAGCACGTAGGCGACTCTTAGATTTCTGGTAAAGTAGAAAGACTAGGAGCCTACGTTGTGTGTTTTTCTTTAGGGTGGGATTGGTGTGCAAGTCTCTAGGTGGGCTCCCAAGTATTTGGACTAAAAAGAAGAGAGGTTCCCCTGCCCGGACACTATGCGTTAAGAGTCAAAACCCAGCAACTGACAGAAGTGGGAAGGAACAGAATCGCGCAAAGATTCGCGCCCACAAGTTAGACAAATAACAGACCCTACCCAGTACTCGGAGTCTCCCCAAGTTGGGGTGGGGCCTTTCTCCTTCCCGCACTGCCTCCCGGAATGAGAAGAGTGAGAAAGGGCTTAAATGGGAAAGGGGGTGCTCTTCCGCCCCCACGCCGTCTCCGCGCCTCGGCGTGGCGTGGCCGCTCCTTTGGTGGCTCTTGGAGTAGCACAGCGAGGTCGCGGTTAGCCTTGGGAGGGGGCCCCAGGTCCCCCGGTGCGTAACAGACAGAGGTTCCTGGGGCTCTGGCTGTCCCCAAGGCTGGCGGGGACTGCGGGAGCACTCACCAATTTGGGTTTGTTTTTCGTTTCCTCTTCGTTGGCGGCTCGGTTCCCTGTGCTTCGCTTGTTGCTCCGGCCCCCACCGGGTTCCTCGCTGCCGCCTCCCGCTCCCGACGCCGCCGCCCCGGGCTGCTCCATCTTTCTTAGGCCCTATCACCTATGCCCTGTAACCCCAACTCTCCTCAACTTGGGGAAGCCCCTGGGGGGTTGTCCCGCTGCCCTGGCTGATTCGGTATCACCGCTTCCTGTGTGAGAGTGTGTCTGCCTGGGGAGCTGCCGATTTCAGGATCCCGGCTCTCATGCACCCCCGACGCAACACGCCTTTGCCACTACTCGGTGCTGGGGCAAGCCCTGCCCCTGAGCAGCTGCAACTACCAAGGTCGCTGGCGCCGCCGCCCTCAGGGCGGTGTTTAGGGTGGAAGGGAAAGTAGGTGCCTATCTCTTTAAGAGGGCCTCAACACACGTGATTCATCAAAGTGCCCGCAGTCTGCAGCCGGGGCACAGAAAGCTGCTTCCTACTCCCAGTGCAGAGCGGGCCCCAGCTACTGAGCATGCCCAGCGCAGCGATGGGATCCAGAGGAAAGGAGAGGACTTTAAGCTGCGGTTAAGCACTGATTTCACTTCCCCGGGGCCTAGCGTGAAATGGAAGAGAACTAGTCAAGAGAAAGGAGGTATAGCCCATTTTAGAGATGGGGAAAGTGAGGCCCGGAAGGTTTCAAGTATGAGTTACACTGGCAGTTCTACCTGAGTGTCAGCTTCCACTAGTGTAGGTCAGAGCACCTTTCCCACAGAGGCCTTGACAGGGTGTGGTCCTGCTAAGCTCTGTGGGAGGGGTGGATTGGCCAGACAGCTGGCATCCTATAGGAAAACCACCACGTGGAGTGCTGATTAATTGCCTAGACAGACTGTATGGGTCAAAGTAGAAAGAGTGGGTGCTTTGTGTTGCCGTGATTGCTTTGCGACCAAAGAAATACAGTCGTTCCTTTATTCCCATGCTGCTAGGTAGTAGAAGCAGCAGACGTCCACTACTTCATTAATCTTGGAGGTATGGGGGGGGGGGAAATAAGGCTCTTCAACAAAAGCACCTATATAGAGAGCTAACAATTGGATTGAGTGCTATTTTCTGTTTCCTGAACTCATTTAGGTTTAGAGCTGTGGTACGGAGTAAGATCATGTGTATCAAAGCTTTGTTTAAAATATAAATCTCCAGGAGCACCTGGGTGGCTCAGTCGGTTGAGCGTCAGACTTCGGCTCAGGTCATGATCTCACAGCTCCTGAGTTGGAGCCCTGCGTTGGGCTCAGTGGTGACAGCTCTGAGCCTGGAGCCTGCTTCAGATTCTGTGTCTCCCTCTCTCTCTCTATATCCTCCTTCGCTCATGCTCTGTCTCTCTCTGTCTCAAAATAAATAAACATTAAAAAAAATAAATAAAATGTAAATCTCGAGACAAATGCTAGGTGTTTTTGTGCTGCAGCAGCAACAGCAGAGTACTGTGAGCATTATTAGTCTTTAGTGCTTGAGTTGTCAGGAGGAGGCCCAGGCTATATTCTTCCAACTTTTTTAAACAGGGTCCTCTAAAAATATTGTTCACACTGAGAATGTTATAGGGGCAGAGCAGGATTTGAATGAACCACCATCACGGAATAAGAGCATATATGCTAGAGAAGCCTGAAATGTAATTTGGATACTAAGTCTATTAACATGTCCAAATGCCTGTTATTCAGATATCTTCAGGCTATGACTTATTTTGCCCTCCCCTTCAGCTCTGCTGAATCTGTTTATGAGCATATTTATTGAGAGTGCATTAGGATAAATTTGACCATGCTATATATGTGATGAGGCAATTAACTGGGACAGTAGAGTGAAAAGAACATTATATATCTAAAAACAGCTTTGATCCTGGCTTTGTCATTGTCATTAACTTTCTTTTTAATCATGCAGGTGGTAAACTACCCAAAGACAGCACCGAAGAGGAAATGCATGCTTCTAGACAGGGCAGACAAGGAACCCTAAGGTAAATTTGCTTTGTCAAAGTTTCTATCTTACTTAAAATTTGATGTATATTTTGAATTCGACTTACTATACACACATGCACACAGACACGTATGTGGTTTAAATAACTTAAGTGTTTCCCCTCCTGAAAAATTGAGTAAAAATGCGTGCTACAGAAAGACATGACCTGTTTATCCGATGCTTTCATCCAATTCCTGTTTAAGAGATGGATATGGGTGAGAATCTTCCAAGCTCAAATGTGGCTCAATAATCTGCTCCATAGGTATTTATTAATCTCCTTAGAGTATACCACGTGCTATATAGAGTGCCATGGGTTAGAAGGATGAAGTTGAGACACTTCCTGACCTGAAGAACCTCATAGTCTACTGGGAGAGAGAGACAGACAGTTAAAGAACTGCACTTCAGTACAACAGATATGAACAGGGAGCCCATGCAGTACATGAGGTAGATATATCACCAGAATGTCAGGGATCTGGGACACCTTCCCAAAGAGACTGATGTTTGAGCTCAGTCTTACGGGTCTAATTAAAGTTAGTATTTGTTGACAGTCTAGTAAGTGTTAGGTACTGTGCTAGCCATTGTGGGTACAATAATGAACAAGACAGATATGGCTTGCTCTTATAGAGCTTTCAGGGAATTGGGAAGCATATAAAAATGTGTTGAGCAATTACAAGGCAAAGAAAGAGTGAAGAACATTTCAGGCAAAGGAGATGACAATAGCATGTGCAGAGACCCTATGGTTAAGAAATTGAGGGTGTTCAGGGGCACCTGTGTGGCTCAGTTGGTTAAGCATCTGACTTTGGCTTAGGTCATGATCTACAGCTCCAGGGTTCAAGCCCCATGTCTGCCTCTGTGCTGACAGCTCAGAGCCTAGAACCTGCTTTGGATTCTGCCTCTCCTTCTCTGCCCTCCCATGCTCATGCGCTCATGCTCACTCTCTCTCTCTCTCTCTCTCTCTCTCTCTCTCTCTCTCTCGTGCATGTGCGTTAGAGCGCAAAAATAAACAAACATAAAAAAATTAAAACAAAAAAGAAATTGGGGCATTTGGGAGAGGGGGCTTCTGTTGAAAGAGAAGTAGAACAGATAAGCAGCTTCCAGATCATAAAGGACTTGTAGGTCTCATTGGTGTGGTTTTAAAAGGGAGAAGGTGTTGTAATACAAACGGCTTCTATTTGGAGTGTATAAATAGACTTGAAAATGGAGTGACATTATTTTGAATATATTGTTGGGTTTCACTATCCTCAGGCCAGGTGAAGCTAACATTTGAAATCCAATTAAAGGTATGTGTAAAAGATACATAATGTTTACTGCAAAAAATGAAAAAGTCTATTACTGATATGGCTTACATTTGACTTTACTGTGATTATCTCAGCCACGTCTTAATTCTTGATGTTTGTTTTTTGTGCTTCAGTTAATATAAACAGCAATTAAACAAACACCCTTCCTTCTGACATCAGGGTCATTGTGTTTCTCTTGGAAGCTAACATATGAAAGATACCACTGCTGTCCTGCAAGGATTTGTTTACTGACTATGAACCAGGCACTTCACCAAGTGTAGTCTTAGGGCTGATCTCATTGCACCTACATTCCTTTATCTTTACCTTCTTGGGACACACAGATAGCTTGCTTGGTGGAGAGACATCTTTTCTATCATGTTGACAAAAGGAGGAGGCTACTGGGGTACCTGGGTGGCTCAGTCGGTTGAGCCTCCAACTTCGGCTCAGGTCATGATCTCGTGGTCTGTGAGTTCGAGCCCGATGTCGGGCTCTGTACTGACAGCTCAAAGCCTGGAGCCTGCTTTGGATTCTGTGTCTCCCTCTCTCTGCCCCTCCCCTGCTCATGCTCTCTCTCTCTCTCTCTCTCTATCAAAAATAAATAAACATTAAAAAAAGGAGGAGGCTACTAATGTCAGTTGGGATATCAAAAGTTTATGTTAGGCCTACTGACCTCTTATCTCTCCCTCTGGCTTCTCATGAAGTTAGCACCCAGTTAACATTAAAAAGAGAGCCCTGGGAGAAAAGAAAGATAAATAAAGGGCTGCTAAGTTCTGTCTTTCTTCAAATTGATCTTAAAGTCATTTGTTACCCCAGAGGTTTCTGATGAGCCTCATAGTATCCCCCTTGCTTTCCGTGTCTCCCTTTTGCTGAATATTCTCTTCTAAAAAATATGGGTCATTAATAGAGAAATGAAAGGAAACATGGATTAGACAAAAATAAGAAATAACCAAAACATTTGTGATATGAAGTTATCCTGAGAGTCAACAAGTATTTATTAAGCATATACTGTGTGCCAACACCAAAATAGATGTTGTGCCGAAAAAAAAAAGTACCAGACATTCTGCTACCATGTCATATATGTATTCCTGAAGAATCTCCTGTTCTGTAGATTTGCCCAATAAAAAGAACAGGCCTTCTGGAGAAACATGGTTTAGGGAATATCACTTAAATCCAATGCAACTTTATAATTAGAGCACTAATAAAAATAATAACCATTCTAATAAAAACACTAAAAAGGTTAAATCTCCACTGGCATTTGCTCCAGCATCACAACCCTCAATGTTTGGTAGCCTTCACACTTCCTCCTTCCTGATGTGGATCCTCAAGGCCATTCACTTTTAGTACATGCTATTTTCATCAGAATTAAAAATCTAATTGAAGAGTACCCAATTTTTTTTTTAAATATGTGATTAAATGTCTTCACAGCTTCATTATCAGTCACAGCTTCACAACACAGTTTTAATGTGAGAAACTTAGAGGTTGTTGAAGCCACTAAACCAGTCACACTAAAGGGGTGGAGTCTTGTGCAAGATTCTTCCTTTTTTCTTAAAGTCTTCATATAATTGCTGAGACTTCTGTTTAATTATGAGAAAGCTTGTTCCTTATCATTTCAAAACTTAAAGTGCTAAGAAAATTCAAATGTGAACCAACTGGAGTTCCACCTTATTTTGATAGAATTCTCCTATTTCCCAGTCACTAATGTGCTATTAATGGTACTACAAGTGCTTGTAATGAAATAGACTCTAAAATATAAAATCTCTGCCATTAATAGCTATAAAATCTACTTGAGAAAACAAATAACAAATTTGTGAAACAGTAAGAGAAAACTAGCTGCCTAACTTGCAGGTACTGACTCTAAATACAACATAACATGGCAAAGGGGTGATATTGGTTGGGCCTAGAATAGATGAAGTTTTCAAGAAGGAGGTAGAACTTGAGCTGCCAAGGTATAAAGCAGAAATAAGACTTGAACAGGCAAGGCAAAGAAAGGAAGTAAGGAAAAGACAACATATAGAATGGTCTGGAAACAATACTGACCACTAATGTTGAGGGGCCAGTGGGGCTTGAGTAGAATGGTGAGAACATAGATGTTGAATAATACTAGGAAACATGGTTATCCCCATAGCATTTTCCCAGATTTGTATGTAAGACCTAATGGCAGTAACTGATAAAGATATTTAGCAGGAATGTCATAAAATAAAGAAGGAAAGGAGCTGGTCTGTCAGTGGCATGAAGAATAACTTTGAAAACTGATTTTCAAGCCAATTTTTCCTTCAGTACAGGATTTTTTTTCTAAATAAAACTCTTCACATAACCCCAATATATGCAGCAGATACAAAACTTGTTGACCTGTTTGAAGACAACATAGGAGTGAAGACTATAGCCCTGCTCATAATCACTTGGCTTCTCTCTCATTCTCTGAGGCAACCCTTGAGGCACCACTGCTGAACTCTAGGCAGAAATAAAGTCTTGCCTGATTAAGTCGTTAAGATTGGAACTAGAATGGCCCCAGAGGTAATGAAGAGGATGGAATGAATCCAACAGACATTTAAAGAAACGAACTTAGCATAATACCCCCTAGTTCTATCCATGTCAATTCAAATGGCAAGAATTCATTCTGTTTTGTGGCTGAGTAATTCTCCATTGTGTGTGTGTGTGTGTACCATATCTTTTTTATACATTCCTCAATCGATGGACATTTGGCTGTTTCCATAATTTGGCTATTGTAGATAATGCTCCTATAAACATTGGGGTTCATGTATCCCTTTGAATTAGTATTTTTGTATTCTCCAATGTTTTTATTTATTTTTGGGACAGAGAGAGACAGAGCATGAATGGGGGAGGGGCAGAGAGAGAGGGAGACACAGAATCGGAAACAGGCTCCAGGCTCCGAGCCATCAGCCCAGAGCCTGACGCGGGGCTCGAACTCCCGGACCGCGAGATCGTGACCTGGCTGAAGTCAGACGCTTAACCGACTGCGCCACCCAGGCGCCCCTAGTATTTTTGTATTCTTTGGGTAAATACCTAGTAGGACAATTGCTGTATTGTAGGGTAGTTCTATTTTTAGCTCTTTGACAAAGTTCCATACTGTTTTCCAGAGTGGCTGCACCAGTCTGCATTCCCACCAACAGTATGAGAGGGTTCCCCTTTGTCTGCATCCTCACCAACACCTATTGTTTCCTGTATTGTTGATTTTAGCCATTCTGACAGGTGTGAGGTGATATCTCATTGTACTTTTGATTTGTATTACCCTGTTGATCAGTGATATTGAGTATCTTTTCATGTATCTGTTGACCATCTGGATATCTTCTTTGGAAAAATGTCTATTCATGTCTTATACCCATTTTTAACAGGATTATTCATTTTTTGGGTGTTGAGGCTTTTTAATTTTTTTTTTATTTTAAGTAAACTCCAAGCCACACATGGGGCTTGACTCACAATGGGTGTTGAGTTTTATAAATTCTTTATATATTTTTGATACTAACACTTTATAAGATATGTCATTTGCAAATATCATCTCCCATTCTGTAGGTTTGCCCTTTAGTTTTGTTGATTGTTTCCTTCACTGTTCAGAAGCTTTTTATTTTGATGAAATAAGTCAGGGAAAAACACAATACCATATGATTTCACTCCTATGTGAAATCTAAGAAACAAACGAGCAAAGGGGTAAAAATAGAGACAGTCAAACCAAGAAACAGACTGTTAACTGTAAAGAACCGTTACCAGATGGGAGGTGGGTGAAGGCATGGGTTAAACAGGCCATGGGGATTAAGGAGTGCACTTGTTGTAATGAGCACTAGGTGTTGTGTGGAAGTGTTAATCACTGTATTGCACACCCGAAACTAATATTGCAATGTATGTTAACTAGAATTTAAATAAACAAATAATAAAGGAACAAACTATTTCTATCCACAGATTATATGCAGAAAACAAAGGAAAAAAAGAGTAGACAGGAATTACTAAAATGTTGGCCCAAGGAAATAAAAACCTAGTAGTAAACTAGGATATAGTATCTCAAGTTACTTGTCATTGGCAGAGCCATACCAAGGAGCCTGGTACCCAAAAACTAGAGACTAATTATGGCAGGACAGGAAAGCTAAGAAGCTTCCTGTAGTCACCAACAGGAAGAGTCTCTGAGGCTGGTAATGTAGAAGGATTGTGTAACAATAGGCAGTTAGCAGTCAGACAGCTAGACTCTGGAAATCCAGCAATAGATGTTCTGGCAGGCAGGCAGAGAATAGAATCCAGTCTCGTGGCAGGCCATAGGCAGATAATCAGTACATAGCAGGAATCCACTGATGAGGATTGGGGTTAAGAAACAAATTAGTAATCTCTTAAGAGGTCTGCTACACAAGACAGGATATCAGGCCTAAAGGAAAAGGCATAACAGATCAAATCCACAAAGACAGGCAGACACAGGTGAAAAAAGATGGCAACCAAGACACCCAGTTTCTTTAACTGGTTTGTGAGATCACAGTAGGACCAGAAGCCATAGGTCTACTTGATGCTAAGCCACCAAACTATTGAAATACTCCTCCTTAAATCCTTTCTGACTAGGAACAAGATTGGTCCCAGTGGAGGAAAATAGTCAACAAGAAAAGGCCTGGAAAAAATAATGACCAATAATGGTCACTTACCTGAAATAAAGGTTAATGTGTTCAGTTGTGATGATTACAGGGATTGGGGCAAGAAAACAGGCAGCTAAAACATAGCCCCACAAAAATTAGTCTGAAGGACTATGGTGCCAAATTCTCCTTTTGGGGGAAAGTGTTGAAACTAACAGAGACTTAGAATACCCAGATTCATGCCACCTATGGTTTTATACACTATACTGAAAAACACTTTGAATTTTATATGGAAAATATGCTTCTAACAAAGAAGAGACTTCCTTGTTAACCAGAGTCCCAAAGCCCCAATGCGATTTTCAAGAGTGGTTTAATAGATCATGAATGGTAATTGTCCAGTCTATAAGTTACTAAGATATAGGTGTAGTAATAAACAGTGAGGTAAAAACTTTTAATTTGCTTGCTAAATTATGTGGATCAGAGAATCACACATTGGTGTTACTAGGGATGCTATTTAAGAAGCTGAGGTTTTTTTGGAAACAAATGAGTATGTATAAACAGTCTTTTGATGATAAATATAGTTCAAAATGAAACTAAAACCATGCAGCTAAAATCTATTGTCTCTTCTACTTCATGGTTTATTTTCTGACCTTTTCAAAATATAATTAATTTTGAAAATTAAAGAACACATGTTTGACATCCATCAATAATAAAGACATGTTTTCATATCTAGGCATCAAGTTAGTCAAGTCTTAGAAATAGGTTTATTATGGGGTGCCTGGGTGGCGAAGTCGGTTAAGCGTCCGACTTCAGCCAGGTCACGATCTCGCGGTCCGGGAGTTCGAGCCCCGCGTCAGGCTCTGGGCTGATGGCTCAGAGCCTGGAGCCTGTTTCTGATTCTGTGTCTCCCTCTCTCTCTGCCCCTCCCCCATTCATGCTCTGTCTCTCTCTGTCCCAAAAATAAATAAAACGTTGAAAAAAAAATAAAAAAAAAAGAAATAGGTTTATTTTTGTTTTATATATTCTCCCACATAACTTCTAACAGCTTTATTGAGATATAATTCATGTATCATACATTTCACCCTTTTGAAGTATACAATTCAGCTGTTTTTAGTATATTCATGGAGTTGTATAACCATCACTGCAATCAATTTTAAAATACTTTCATCATACCAAAAAGAATCTTGTCTTTAGCCATAACTTCTCTTCAGTCCTCCCAAACCACACCACCCCCCAGTCCAAGGCAACCACTAATGTATTTTATGTCTATGTAGACTTCCCTATTTTAGATATTCACATAAATAAAATCTTACAATGTATGGTGTTTTGTAACTAGATGCTTCCACTGAGAGTAATATTTTCAAGGTTCATCCATTCTACATCAGTTTTTATTTGTTCATTATTACCTATTTGTTTCCCAGACAC
The DNA here is from genome assembly GCF_016509475.1 of Prionailurus bengalensis. Lineage (NCBI taxonomy): Eukaryota > Metazoa > Chordata > Mammalia > Carnivora > Felidae > Prionailurus > Prionailurus bengalensis. The sequence goes on along the minus strand of NC_057361.1, from coordinate 77,335,236 downwards.
ATATACAAATCAGTTATTTAAGCCACCTCCCCTGCTATACACACAATGACAAGCATATACCTACTTGCAGTTCCAAAGAGTCAGTATTCACATCTGAACACCAGTCTTGTTCTTCCTCTCCTGGCAAAAGCAGGAAATTCGGGGTTTGATTTTCCTATACAATGATATAATAGAAGAATTTCTTTCTGTGCCAGGACCTGATGAGACAGAAATGACCACAAACACCATATTTAATCAAGTATGCGTTTTGTACCAGAACAACTCTTAGAAGTTTATATAAACTAATTAAATAGGACAACCCAGAAACCAATTGCATTAAATTATATATATTTAATGGAGTGGAGTAGTGGAGAATATATTATATAATTCTTATCCTGCTTATTTTTAAGTTTTCCATTCCAACATATTAGAAGCTAAAATGTGCATCTACATTGGCATCAGATTTATTCAGAAGGCCTTCTTTGAGATATGCACATGAATTTTAAAGAAACTTTTTGGAAATGACTTTTGGTCACTGGGTGATTTCTTGGTACTAGAGATAAGGATATCCTTTTTTGCTGCTTATTTTATTTTATTTTATTTACTTCTTTACAAATAGTACTGCCACACTGGCTTTCTGCTGCCTCCAAATCAAAACTAACAGGAGCTGTCATCTCATCAGTACTAGCAGCTTCACCTGACACCCTGATAATTCTATAAGGGCAGACCTGCCTCTAAACCCTGTGAACCAACCCTGCTTTGCCTAAAAATTTTCATCATTTAATCTTTCATCATGTACTTGTTTTATACCATCAAAATGCCTCAAAGCCTTGGGTTCAGTAGTGACTAAATTAAAGTAGATAGTACTGAAGTTGATCCCAAATCTACAGAATAAAACTTTTCCACTGCAGGCAAAGCTCTATATATGACCCTACAATAATATATAACTGTTATTAGATTACTTTTTTCTTCTTATACTACTTTTGATGATTAAATAAGATGTAGGACTATTAGGTAATAAGATTATTGTTAGTTAGCATATTAGAACTTATATATATTTAATTTAATTAAATTATATTAACAAATATGGAGTAGTAAATATGTCCAGGTGTGGTGCTACGGATAAGTAATGATGACAGTATTCATCTCATTGTGGTTAGAATATAGTCAAGGCAACTGACAAGAACTCATCTGACTGCAAAAGAATGTTACAAAAATATATAGGAGGAAGAGAATAGGGAAGGTTTTATGGAAAAGTTGTGCCTTTAAATATAATTAGGACCCCAGAAGTTGGAAATTAGAGGAAAGGGCTTTTGAGGGAGAAGGAACAACATGACCAAAAGCTGAGAGAAAGAAAACTGTGGGCTGAGTTTGGAAATTGATTGGTCATCTAATGGGGCTTGAGGGTGGGTTTTATGATTATATAGTGGGAGTAAAGCTGGGAAAGAGGGTGGGGCAAAACCAGGAAGACTTTGAATGTCATTCTGAATGTATTCTATAACTGTGTAGAGACATATGAATAAGAAAAACGCATGATTAGACCTGTGTCTAATGCCCAGACATTGGTATGTAGAATGGCTTATAAGATGAGAAAGTAGAGGTAGGAGCTAAATTAGGATACCATGTTCAACAGCCATTCTCTCTCTTTTTTTATTTACTTATTTAAATTCAAGTTAATTAACATATAGTGTAGTATGGGCTTCAGGAGTAGTACCCAGTGATTCATCACTTACATATAACACCCAGTTCAAAAGCCATTCTGTTATTGGAGAATGAGTATATTGGCTCAACCTGACTGCTAGTTATAGGAACCTGACCTAGTATAGATATCCAAAGTAGTCCAGAGAAAAAGGAGCTAGAAAGGTGAATCAAGGCCAAATCTGCTAAGAAAAACCAAGAGTCAAATAAACAGTGCAAAGGACTAAAGTCCATGTTAGACTTGGCTTGTAGATCCAAGACCTTGTGAGTTACAGTCAGGATCATAACTAGGTGTCTTAAGGGAGGAAGGAAAATAAATGCTTGATAGCCTGGAGGTATCCATAACTTAACTTGATGGTTGGTGGATGTGAGATATATGGTTGTGTTGGGCGGGTTTAAGGGACTAAAGGCAGGCGGTTAATAAGATATTTCAATGATAGACATGCAATAATAAAACCATGATTTAGAAAAGTAGAAAAAAGAATGTAAAGATAGGAATAGATTTTGCAGATCATATTTAAAGGATTTAATGACCTAATATAGGCAATGGGGGAATGAGAAAAATAGAAGATGATTTTGAGTTTTCAATAGTGAGTAACAAGCAGGGTGATAATTTTGCAGTGCAGATTGGGAATCAAAGAGGAGAAATATATTTGGAAAAATATGATGCTGAGTTATGTATAAAGCCACATTTCCGGTGCCTGCAAAATCTGCAGATGAAGACATCATTAGATGTTAGGTCTTGTGTTTCTGAAAAAGTTTGGGGATAGATGAAGATTTAGAGTCATTTACATAGCAATATTAGTTGAAGATGTGGAAGTAAGTGAGATTAGGGAGGAGGGAAGTGAATGGAGAAGATTATGAGAACCAAAGAAAGAAGTTTGTTGAAAGTTTACTTTAAGTGTGGACATGGGGAAAGAAGTCATCCAAGGTTATAGCCTGCAGAGTTTATTACTTCTGGTAGATTCTGAGATTTCAGTTCAGTGTGACAGGGAGAGTGATGATACCATGATACTAAAATGCAGATTGGGAATCTGGAAGAAGAAACATTTTTTATGCTGGATGGCTGGATGCTAAGAAAAAAATTCAGACAGGTATGATGGATCCAGGAAAGTGTATTAACAAAGAGACCATAGGGTAATTTTGAAGATATGGTAGCCAGCAGAAATGTCATAAAGAATGAGGTCTTTGGTGACATTACAGAAAGTAGATTGACTTCCATAATTTTATTTGTGTGCTAGAAGCCTACTCTAAATGCTAGAGGTTTATAACATGTAAATTACAGTAAATTGGAATTGCTTAGATATATCCATATATACTAAAAAGTATACACAAAGCACACAAATAGATATACACACAGATAAATATTTTATTTGTCATGTTAGTATAGACATATACAAACATGCCCATATTAATAATCACATACACAGAGGGCGAGAGAGGGAAAGAGAATGAGTATAAATATGAACATGAGAGACCACATTTATTTTAGTTATTCAGGAGTAGATTGCGCTTCATTTTCTAAATTTATTCTTCCTCACTGTTACTTCTTGAAAGCTGAACTAGCTTAATTTGGACAGTAAACTACACTTTGGAAATATATTTCAAGAGCTCTAGAAAATAAATCCTGCATCTTGATTTGGAGTTCTTACCTCTAGAGAACACATTGCATTTCTACCTTTAGGGTAACTAAAGATCATTGACTAATTTAAAAACTTGGCCCTGGGTGATTATGGCAAATCAGGATGCTCAGCCACACCTGCGAGCTTTGCACATCAAGGAAATTCACAAAAAAAGGGCTTAGAGGACAAGCCGGGAGATAGACAGGTGGTTAATATAAACATCGTTGTGCTAGGACAGTGGTTCTCAAAGTATAATCCCCAGACCAACAGCATCAGCATCAGCATCACCTGGAAACTTCTTAGTACTAAAATTCTCAAGCACCAATCCAGACCTGGTGGATCAGAAACTCTGTGGTGCAATCCAGCAATCTGTGTTTTAACAAGCCCTCCAGGTGATTTTGATGCATGCTTAAGTTTAAGAATCACTGAAGTGGAAGAAAACAAGTCATGAGCTGGAGGGTGGTTATAGGACAGAGGAAAGAGAAAAGGTACCAGTGAGAGAGATGGCATTGAGTGAAGGAAAGGAATACTGAAGGAGTAGTACACCGAACTGTATTACTCCAACTGCCTTCTTAAGAACAAGTCTTCCATTCAGATGTTGTAATAGTGCTAAACTGCATGTTTTAAATGTAGCAATAAAAGGACTGGAATGATAAACCAGATGTTGAGTGAAGCGCAGGAATAGAGTTAGGGGTAAATGATTTAGCAGATGGATGGAATCCAAACCAGCAGGAGCTATCAGGAGTGGAGCAAAGCATAACAGTGGTAGATGAACACATGTGAATTGGTTGCTTCTGATATTTTAAGGAAACTCTGATGTCTCCAGACTTAATACTGTACTACTAGAAATAACAAAGTAGCTCCAAGGCTGGGAATGGAGTCAAGGGAAAGGGGATATATTTATGTTCCAAAATTATCTGAGTGGGTGCCTGAAAGAAACAAGACATTTAATGTTATCCAGGCCCTTGATATTTCAGCAGGAAATGTGGTTTATAAAACTGGTTTATGCCACATTCACAGCCCTCAATTGTGCATGGAATTTCTAATGCTAACATAAATCAATGGATCTATGAGGAAGTAGATACATTTAAATCATTGTAGATTAGTTTGCTTTTTATAAAATGGAATCATATAGTATATAGTTTTTTCACTGCCTTATCTCAGTATATTCATTCTGAGATTCAGTCATGCTATTGCATTTTTAATGCTGAGTAGTATTCCACTGTATTGATATACCACAGTTTTTATATTCAAGTAGAGGTCTTTATGTATACACAGCCTTTTATTTCTTTTAACAGAATACCTAGGAGTGGAATTGGCTGGGTTGTGTGTTAGGTATGTATTTAACTTGTTAAGAAATTACCAAAACTGTGGAGAATCCATACCATAGAACAACTCAGCAATAAGAGGATGGACAACTGATGTGAAAAAAAAAAAAAAGACAAATTTGAAAATAATTATACGAGTGAAAAAACTTGACAAGAAATAGTACATACTATATGATTCCATTTTCAAAATAATCTTGGGACTACAAAAAAAATCGATAATAACAGAAAGGAATCAATGGTTGCCTGGACATCAGGGGAGAGAGAATGTAGGGGCAAGAGGGAAGGATTAGAGAGGACTGAGGAATCTTCTGGGACTGAAGTATATGTTAATTATATTGATTTTGGTGATGGTGTCACAAATGTATGAACATTTCATAGGTCTCAACTTGTACCTTTAGATATATACAATTTTATGTCAATGATGCCTTAGTAGAGCTGTTGAAAATACGTCATAAATAAAAATACTTTGTAGATATCAAAAAAACCTGCCAAACTGTTTTCCAAATAAGTTGTATTATTTTACATTGCCAGCAGCAATATATCAGAGTTCCAGTTGTCGTACATCCTTAGCATCCTTTAGATATTCTAATGGATGTGTGGTGGTTTTTCATGGTTTTAATATGCATTTCCCTAATGAAAAATGATGTCGAACATCTTTCATGTTTATTTCCTATCCAAATATCTGTTATGAAGTATCTGCTCAAATGTTTACTTTAAATTGGGTTGATAGTTTTCTCATTATTGAGTTTTGAGATTCTTGTATTCTGAATGCAAGTCCTTTAGTAAATATACGCTTTGCAAATATTATCTTCCAATCTGTGATTTGTTTTCTCATTGTAATAACAGTGTCTTTTGAAAAGCAGATGTTTTTAGTTTTGATGAAGTCCAGTTTATTGATTTTTTTATTTTATGACCTGTGTATATCATGACATCTAAGAAATCTTTGCCTAACCCAAGTTCACAAAACTTTTCTCTTATGTCTTCCTCTTGTATAGTTTTAGGTGTTACATTTGGTTCTGTGATCTTATGAGTTAAATTTTGTAACAGTGAAAGCTGTGGATTGACATTCTGGGTTTTTTGTTTGTTTTGGTGTGTAGACCTCTTATCATTCCACTACAATTTGTTGAAAAAAAATGATCTTCTATCCACTTTGCACTTTTCTCCGTCTCACACCTTTGTAAAAAGTCAGTTGCCCATATATGCATGGGTTTATTTCTGGACTGTCTATATCCTATTTCATTGATATATTTGTCCATCTTAGGCTAATACCACAGTTTTGATTACTTTCATTTTATAATGTTTATAAATTAGTGTTGGCCCTATAACTTCGCTCTTTTCTTTCACAGTTGTTTGCATTTCTATATGAATTTTAAAATCAGTTTGTAAATTTCTTTTAAAAACACTTGCTAAGGCTTCGTAAGAATGCATTATTTCTACAGGTCAATTTGGGAACAATTATTGTTACAAAACTTAGCCCTTCGAGGCGCCTGGGTGGCGCAGTCGGTTAAGTGTCCGACTTCAGCCAGGTCACGATCTCGCGGTCCGTGAGTTCGAGCCCCGCGTCAGGCTCTGGGCTGATGGCTCAGAGCCTGGAGCCTGTTTCCGATTCTGTGTCTCCCTCTCTCTCTGCCCCTCCCCCATTCATGCTCTGTCTCTCTCTGTCCCCCCAAAAAATAAATAAACGTTGAAAAAACTTAGCCCTTCAATCTATGAAAAAAGTATATCTCTCCATTTATTTAGGTCTTTTCTAACTTCTCTCAGTAATGGTTTCTGTTTTTATTTAAAGGTTTCACTTCTTTCGTCAGATCTATTCCTAAATATTTCATAGTTTTGATACTATTATAAATGGTATTTTACCATACAAAAAATACTAGTTTTGCATAGTTAATTGCTAGCATATAGAAATACAGTTGATTTTCATATGGTGGTCTTACATCTTGCAACTTTGTTAAACTCATTTATGGGTTGTAGTCACTTTTCGGTAGATTCTATTGGATTTTCAACACAGACAATCATGTCTTCTGCAAATAAAGACAGCTTTACTTCATTCTTTGCAATTGGCTGTATTTCATTTCTCTTTCATGCTGGATAGCACAAACTAGGATCACTAGTAATTATGCTGAATAGAAGTGGTAAGAAGTGTTAGAGTTTTTCAACATCCTGATTTCCAAATTTAGGAAAAGGGTATAGTAATCAAGACTCTGCCTTAGTGGCTCAGTCAGTTCAATATCTGACTCTTGATTTTGGCTCAGGTCATGATCCCAGGGTTTTGGGATCAAGCCCAGCATCAGGCTCTGTGCAGAGCATGGAGACTGCTTAATATTCTCTCTCTCCTTTTGCCCCTTTCCCTGGCTCATGCCTGCTCTGTCTCTTTCTCTCTCTTTCTCTCTAAAATAATAATTAAAAAAGACTGTGTGGTTCTCTCATAAAAATTAATCTGAAATAATCACTTATGGTCAGTTGGTTCTTGACAAGAGAAATATTCAATGGAAAATAGTAGTTTTTTCAACAAATAGTATTGAGTCAGAGTATACACATGAAAAACAATGAAGTTGGATCTCTACCTCACATCCTATACAAAAATTAACTCAAAATAGATCAAAGACCTAAATGGAAAAACTAAATCTATAACACTCTTAGAAGAAACCATACATGTAAGTATTGCTGACTTTGGTTTCTTATATATAAAAGACCAAAGGGGAAGCAACCAAACAAAAAAAAAACAGATAAATTGAACTTCATTAAAATTAAACACTTTTGTGCTTCAGAGGACACCATCAAGAGAGTGGAAAGATAACTCACAGAAAATATTTGTAAATCATGTATCTGATAAGGGTCTAGTATATACAATATATAATGAACTCTTAACAACTCAACAATAAAGACAAATAATCCACTGTAAAAAAAAGAAGGGCAGAGGATTTATATAAACATTTTTCATTAGAAGATATGAAAATGGCTGATAAGCACATGAAAATATGTTCAATATCATCTGCCATTATGGAAATGCAAATCAAAACCACAATGAGATATCCCTTCACACTCACTATCATGGCTATAATTGAGAAGACAGGAAACAATAAGTACTGGCAAGGATGTAGAGAAATTAGAACCCTTTCTGGTGGGAATATAAAATGGTGCAGCTGCTTTGGGAAACAGTTTGACAGTTTTTTAAAAAGTTAAACATAGAGTTGCCATATGACTCAGCAATTTCACTCTTAGTTATATAACCAAGAGTATAAAAAATATATGTCCTCACAAAAACTTATATGTGATTATTTATGCCACCATTAATTCATAATAGTCAAAAATGTAAACATCCCAGATGTCTACAAACTGATGAACAGATAAATAAAATGTGTTTTATCCATACAATGGATATTATTCAACCATAAAAAATAAACTGGTTCATATTACAACACGGATGAACCTTGAAAACATTATGGTAAATTAAAGAAGCCTGTCACAGACGGGTCATATATTGTATGATTCCATTTACATGAAATGTCCAGAATAGGCAAATCCAGAGAGGTAAAAGTATATTAGTGGTTCCCAGTGGTTTGGAGGAGGGGAAATGAGAAGTGACTGCTAAGGAGTATGAGGTGTATTTTTCAGATGATAGAGAATGTTCAGGCATTATAAATCATAACCACTGAATTATTTACTTTGAAAGGGTTGTGATATGTGAATTATATCTTAAGAAATAATTTTTGTGTGGTGAATAGCCATATAAAGCAGAGATAGTGTTTCCCTCCAGAGATTACTGTCCATTATAAATAATAAATTCAGGATGCCTGTCTTATAATGAACCCTACTGCATGGGAAGGTATATTCTAGCCCTCTTTAAATTACCCTGTGGGAATTGGGGCTCAGAGAGCTGGTACAAATACTGATATTTTAGCAACAGCTATTGCTGGTATTAACAAACTGTTCCTTGACCCTGGAGTCTTGTGTCTTCTGCCAGCATCTGTGAAACTGTGGCCAGCTAACTTGTTAACTTGTACATAGAATAAAATTTCAGACTCTTCAAAGTTCTTGACAAGGACCATAAAATTAATTTAGGTCAACTTTCTCATTTTATGTATTTCAAACCTCAGTCATATAGGTAAGTATTTTACTTCAAGAAAGCTGAGGAAGAAAACATCAACAGAAAGAAAACATTGGTTTCTATATGGAATAGGTTTATCAACCCTTAACAACTTTGTCCTTAACTTAACATTTGCCATGCCATATATCTTTCTATTTGTTAGACTCATATTTGTTGGACTCATACCATTTTAAATATATAACCCAAAAGCAGATTCTCTGACCTTTTCTTTGTGACATTTGCTAACCAAAAACCTTCTTCTACTTCTGATAGCATCTTCAAAAGACTAAAGAGAAGACATATGTATAATGAATATTCACTAGTATATGCAGAGATTTGTAGGATAACTTTTATAAAATAGATATCTGCTAAGTGATACAGTACTTGATAATGAGATGGGTTATGTCACTACTCTTGTAACCTGGTTCTTATATGACAGTAGGGATTATTCTAGTTTGGGCAAACAATTCAGGTATATTTTTTTAACTGTCCTTGGATTTCAGAGTTCTTATATATAGCCTTGAGTTCAATGATGGCTCAGCTTTTAATAGCCTGTCAAGACTGGTTTTTAATTTTGATAACACACTCTGCAAAGTCATGACCATCATATTAATACAAAAAATTAACATATTTATCCTGATTTTTTCTACAAATAAAAACACAGCACTTAATAAAATTTTCTTTAAAAACTATAAACAGGTTTTAAGACTTTAGGCAAAACATCAGGTAGATGAATGAATTAAGTCTTAAAAATAGTAAGGTCTACACTGGGTGTTGTATGGAAACCAATTTGACAATAAATTTCATATTAAAAATAATAAGCTCTAATGCTTTATGCAGTAGTATTTATTAGGCAATATTCTAGGGCTTAATCTATTATTTTACCTTGATTATGTCACCATGGGTCTAGCTGAATTTACTCCTTCAATATTTCATTTCTTCTGTAATAATATTTAGTACATTTTATTGTACTTGCTTGTTTATATTGATTTCCCTCCTTTAGATTAAAAATCTTGTCCTCCTCAAGGACAAGAAATGTGGTCCCTATGTTTTTCTAGCCCTAGCACCTATGCCAGTGCCCAGAACAAGTATTCAGGAATGAGTGTTGATTCCCCATGCAGATTAGACTTTAGAAAAGTAACTCATAGTCAAGATTTTGCCAAAAATATGAACTCAAAATTTATATGAGATATATGTTTACTGGAACCTTTGTATTAATTTATGTGGAAACCTAGAATAATAATTTTTATGTGCTGAATTGTGCCCTTGTAAAATTTATATGTTGAAGCCCCTAGGATCTCAGAATATGACTTTATTTGGACATAGCATCTTTAAAGAGGTAATGAAGTTAAAAGACAGTCAATAGGATAGGTTTTAATCCAATATGACTCATTTTCTTAGAAGAAAATATTAGGACAGAGACACACAGAGGAAGACCATGTGAAGATACAGGGAAAAGATGGCTATCTGCAAGCTGAGAGAAGCCTGAGAAGAAACCAATCCTGTGAATACTTCCATCTCAGATTTCTGAGCTCCAGAATTGTGAAAAAATTAACTTCCAATTTAAACCACCTGTCTGTGGTACTTTCTTATGGCAGCCCAGCAACTAATATAATAATTAAAAGATTGTTTTGGTAAGTATGAATTGAGAAAAAAGTCTCATAGCCCTATGGAAATATTTATATATACCACATTAGAGCCTCTTCTCTGAAGAAAGTATAACTACTGTGGCCCATTATTTTTTTCTCTAGTATCTTTCCTTTACACAAATTTACACACACACTGACAACTCCATATTCTCTGTCTCTCCTTTCTGAGTCTCATAGTTATTTTTTTTTTACAACAGAATCCTTCAGCTCTTGGGTGGAATCACAGAAGTGACACTTTATTTTCCTATCACATCTTATACTTTTTAAAGCATCTTCTAATGTCTGTATGACTATCATATGGATATCACATTTATCATACCTATCATACACATCCCTAAATGAACTAGATAAAGCTATCATTTGTTTCTCATGTGTTACTAATTTACTAGCACAATATGTGAGCCAGGAAATATATCTTAGAAAGTCATGTATGATAAATAGAATTAGTATACATACAAAGAGAAGAGTTCTCTTATGAAATCTTACCATTCTTCATGTTTAACTTTGGAATTAGAATGGACTTAATTTTATCACAGTGTCTTTTCAAAGGAAGCAGTTGTTTTTATGATCTGATTTCTTTTTCCAGAAGTATTAAAGGAATGAATAGAAATATTCACAGCTTTTCTTAAAGTAATATGTTACAATCTTTTGAAGTCAGATAGCATATTTCTAGCAAGATATACCCGACTCTGGAGAGCCATGTAGATAGCTGCTTTGACAAAGTAACAAAACCCATTTGCTGATTTCTGAGAAGAATAACATTCATAGGCCATCAAAGTGTGAGGGTACATTCCTCAGATTCCCTAAGGGCACAAATGATTTCTCAAGAGTAATTTATTTTACTATGTACTTCAAATAATATATTCCCAAACATACAGTTATCTTTTATATAAAGACATAGAAACATTTTCTGACTAAATAGTAGACAATGACTTCACTTCAGATTTCCTCTTTTTAGGACAAAAATTATGAGAAACATGGAAATTTTTATCCCCGGAATTACTGATTAAATGAAAAACTAAACATTTAGTGACTTCAGGTAAGGTGAATTCACTAGGAAGAGCTGAGTATAAAATGCCAGAGAAGCAGCTGAAAAGTGAAAACAAAATTAAGGGAATTCATGGGTGTGTGTTGTTGTTGTTGTTTTAATGACTACATTCAATCCACCAAATGAATTGTTTATTTCCTTTTCATCAAGGTGCCTGTGTGTTCTTCCTGGTTGACTTGGGACCAACTTGATGGAAAACTGCTCTGCTCTTAGTCTTATCTGGTTAATTTTCCTTCCAAATAAAGGAAAACTGATTGAGTCAATTATACTCTTGTAAAACCTCCCTGTTCTCCATTTTCCCACTAGGCCTTCCTGCTAAAACTGGCAAGAAGAGAATAGCACCTTGAAGATCACAATTCTTTGACTTCATCCACTCCACTTTAGCTGAAAGTTCCCATGGTCACACCTTAGTTTGTACAAAGGTTAATACACAAACCATTTGCTTCAGAATCACTTAGAGAACTTTAAAGTATAGATTGCTCAGTGCCCTCCTCCCCAGTGATTCTGATTCAGTAGGTCTAAAGTGGAACCTAATAATATGCAATTTAATGAAGCCCGTGTGTGATTTTCTTGCAAGTTAATTGTTGACCACACTTTGAGGAATACTGCTCTAGATAAGTGTATCAGGGTGAGAAATAGTTGAAAGACTTCTCACTTGAAGCCCACTGTTTTCCTTGTAAAGTAGATGAGTTTGTCTGTTTTCCTGACCCTCATCCCACTGGCACACTTCTATACATTCTTCAGTGTCTAAACCAAAGTAACACCTTTTATGATAACTTTCCCCCAACCAGTTAATCAATCTTATTTTGAGTCACTAGGGTATCTCATGCATCGTTTTATTATGGTTCTTACCACATACTGTAACAATTGCTTCTGTCTCCTTAAATCTTGTTGTTCCTTAGGGTTTTGTTGTTTGTCTTCATCTTTCCTTACTCTTTTACATATTCCTGGGAAATATTATCCATGCCCATGGCTTCAACTTTCACCCATAAAACTGATGACTTTCAAATCTGTACCTCGAGCCCACATCTCTCTCCTAATCTCCAGATCCATACTTCTAGTGGTCTGTTGGACATCTCTACTTGTTTAACGCACCCCATGTCTCAATGTCAAAAACTGAAGTTATTGTCTTTCTGTATCCCTGGCCAAACTTATTCATCCTCTTCTATTGTTCTATGTTGCAACACCATATACTCACTGAAGCCAGAAACTGAACAGTTATTCTACAGTTCTTCCCTTCTCCTTCTCTCATTCAATACTGTCAGATCTTCTTCTGAGATATTTCTCAAATCTCTATTCTTCATTCCCTCACTGTTATTGCATCGAACAAAAACTAGTTTATTATAGTACCTATATGGTAGTTAGTAGTATAGCCAAGGCTAAATAAAGATGACTTGCTAAAGGCAGTCATATATATTAATTCTTCAAAAATCCTCCATGTTTATTCCATTGCTAAAGATGTTGAAAGGATAATTAGAGAAATAGACAGTAGTTATGTTAGCCAGATCATCTTTCACAGCACAAAGTAAATATATAATGTCTAATAATATATATGTATAATATATAATGTCTGAGATCAATAAATCAAGAAATGGCAGAGCAACATGTTTAAAACACCACCAAGATACAACCAGCTAAATCCAGAATGTGGAAATTTCTTGGAACAAGTGACCTGGATTATTATTATTAAGTTTATTTTTAGTTTATTGTGAGAGAGAACAAGCAGAGAAGAGGTAGAGAGAGAGGGAGACAGAATCCCAAGCAGGCTCTACGCTGTCAGCACAGATCCCAATATGGGGCTTGAACTCATGAACTATGAGATCATGACCTGAGCAAAAATCAAGAGTCAGACACTTAAGTGAGCCACCCAGGTGCCCCAAGGATTATTATTTTTTTTTAATGACAGGAAAATTGAATAAGGGGACTGTTACAGATGACTAGAGATTTAAAAAACATGTCAACATAATGCAATATGCTTATTTTTTTGGATCTTAAACAGACAAAAAGATATTTGGGAGAAATTTGAATACAGATTGAATATGTATGCTATTAAGTAATTATGATAAAGGTATTGGGATTCTGTTTTTGAAATTTTCCTCATCTTCTAGAGATACATACCAAAGTATTTATGGGTGAAAAAATCTGATATCAAAGATTTGCTTTAAAATACTCCAGGTCAGGGGTGCCTGGGTGGCTCAGTTGGTTGAGGGTCCAACTCTTGATGTCTACTCAGGTCATGATCTCACGGTTTGTGGGATCAAGCTCTATGCTGACAGCATGGAGCTTGCTTGGGATTCTCTCTCCCTCTCTCTTCCCCTTCCCTATTTACGTGTGTGTGTGTGTGTGTGTGTGTGTGTGCATGCTTGTGTGTGCATGCATATACACATTCTCTCTCAAAATCAATAAACTTTAAAATACTCAAGGTCAAACCATATACAAAAATTAAATTGAATTATAGACCTAAATGTAAAAACCTGAAGCTATAAAAATGCTAGAAGGAAACAGGGAAAAAAATGCTTAAAATCTTGGGTTTTGCAAAGATTTATTAGAAATTATTCATAAAACAACAAATTGATAAATTGATAAATTGGACTTCATCAATATTCAAAATTTCTACAATTCAGAAGATACTTTTAGGAGAATGAAAGGACAAACTGAGAACTGGGAAAAAAATCTTTACAAATCATACAGTTGATAAAGGATTGCATATAGAATATATTAATAAGTCCTAAAATTCAATAATAAGTAAACAACCCAATAATAAAATGGGTATGAGAAAAGGTTAACACAGCAGGTCTTATTGCTCACTCCTCAGACATCTCCAAGAGAGCTTGGAGCCATTAGCGATCATTGTACAACCTCTGTAGTCTTTGATAGTTCTTGCTATTAACAATTGAGGATTTTATTGTATATACCTAGAGCAATAAACCATGTTATACTATCTTGTCAGAATTGCTTTGCACAAACATCAAGATTGATGATGTGCACGTGATTTTATTATTGGGTCCTGAGTTTTAGTTACTATAGATACTTGCATATCAGGATATGCCTATGTGTCCAGCCCTCCATAAAAGCCTTGCACTCTGAGACTTGAATGGGCTTTCCTGTGCAGAGAGTCTTTCACATATGTTCCTATAGTTCACAGCCAGAGAAAAAGTATATCCTGTGTGACTGCAGATGGGAAAGGACTTGGAAACCTGTGTATAACTACTTTGGACTCCACCCAATGGATATCTTGTTCCTCTTTCTCTATATACTTCTTTTGTAACAAATGTTAGTCATGAGTAAAATCTGTTGTTATTCTTGTGAATTCTTCTGGTAAGTTAGCATATTTGAAGGTGGCCTTGAAACCCCTGAGATTATAGGAAAAGAATTTTAACAGAAACTTCAAAAAAGATATGAGGGTGACTAATAAGTACATAAAAAGTTGCTTAATAACGTCATCTGAGAAATGCTAAATAAACCATAATGAGATACTATTTGGTACCTGTTAGAATGACTAAAATTAAAAAGACTGATTATACCAGGGTACCTGGGTGGCTCAGTCAGTTAAGCATCCAACTCTTGATTTCAGCTCAAGTCCTGATTTCAGGATTCATGAGTTTGAGCCCTGCATTATGCTGTGAGCTGACAGTGCAGAACCTGCTTGGGATTCTCTCTCTCCCTCTCTCTCTCTGCCCTTCCCCCACTCGCACTCTCAAAATAAATAAACTTAAAAAAAAGACTGATTTATACTAACTGCAAGAATGTGGAGGAATTGGGGCATCTGGGTGGCTCAGTCAGTTAAGTGTCTGACTTCTGCTCAGGTGATGATCTCGTGGTCTGTGAGTTCAACCTTTGGGGCAGGCTTTGTGCTAAAAGCTCAGAGCCTGGAGCCTGTTTTAGATTCTTTGTCTCCCTCTCTCTCTGCCCCTCCCCCACTCGCACTCTGTCTCTCAAAAATAAATAAACATTAAAAAATTTTTAAAGAATGTGGAGGAATTACAATTCCTATACTGAATGCGTAAATATAAAATGTTACAATGATATATTGCATAAATACATAATATACATAAACATATATAATAGATAAATATAATGGTGCAATCACTTTGCAAAAAGTATTTGGCAGTTTCTTAAGAAGTTATGCAGATACCTACCATACAATTCAATCATTCCACTTCTATGTATTTACCCAAGAGAAAAGAAAACATGTTCATACAAAGATTTATACATGAAATGTTCATAAAAGCTTTTTTTGTAATAGCTAAAAACTGGAAACAATTCAAATGTTCATCAAGAGGTCAGTGGATAAGCTAATTATTTTATATCCACTCAATGGACAACCACTCAACAACCCAAATGAAAGTACTAAGTATCTACAAAACAATATGGATAAATCTCGCAATAATTATACTGAACAAAAGCAAGACAATCACGTATTATGATTCCATTTTTTTTAGAAATCTAGAAAATGTCCACTAATCTATAGTGTCGAAAGCCAATCAATGGCTTCTCGTTTGGGGAAGCAGTGCAGAGAGAGGCAGGAGAATATGAGAGAACAATTTAGAGTAAGGACTGTGTTCATTATTTTGATTCTAATGATGGGTTTCATGGATGTATACATATTTTGAAACTTGCCAAATTGTACATTTTAAATCTGTGCAATACATTGTATGCCATACAAAAAGTATAAAATTAATAGATGCCATTTATGGAAAAAGTGGTCCAACGTTACTGATTCTGACTTAACACCTATGTTCCCAGCAACCTTGTTTTCTTTGCAAACAACAGAGCAAAGATGTAGTGTTTCCAGGCATTGAGCGTAGAAAAACTGGACATTGGAACTAAATATTCAACTTGACCCCTGTCTCACAGACTGGTCAGCTAGCTAGATAAAACCTGAAACACGAAAAAACTCTAGGGAAAAAAGATGGAGAAGAGTTCTAGATGAAGTAATATTGGCAAAATGTTCATAATATGTGTAGCTGAATGGTGGGCATGTGAGATTTATTATAGAAAACATTAGCATATCATATGAGTTAAAAAAGGAACTAAAACCCAAAATATTCTAAAGCAATTGCCTATTGGAAATGGAACTGTGGGAAAGAGGGGCAGCCATTCTTTACTGATTAAATTTGTACACAGTTTGTGCATTGCTTTGTTAAAAATAATTTTTCAAAAAGCCAACATCAGAAATATGTTAAAAACTGTTCTTCTTCCCTTATGTGAAGTTACTAAGGTCTATACATCAGTTCATGATTCATGCAGTAAATTTAGCTATTTTGATAATCACTTAATTTTTGAAAGCTGGAATTTTTAAAAATTCAGACTTATTCTTATTTGTACAGTTTTGGTAAAAGAAAAGGATTCTAAGTACTCAGCTATTTGAAAAAATGTTAAGCTTTTGTTTACAAATATATAATTTGAAGAGAAGTGTTGACAAGCTACTTATACATATTTATCAAATATCTTGTACTTCCAGTTGAGAAGTATTTTTTATTATATTCTACAACACTATTATCCTTCCTGGCATAATGGGGAGAAAAATTTTAGAAACAGGAGAATTCAAGAAAGGAAAAAGAATATCCTCATGCTTCCTTTTCTTGTCATTCTATTTTGGGGAATTTTTAACCAACATAAAGGAAAGTGTTAAAGAATATGTACCTTAAAGTCTATAAATTTGAGAAATTTGGGATTCTGAGGATTCAGAAAAGGGGTTCTGAATTCATAATGAGTTTGAGGCAATTGATTCAGATGGTACCCTAACCAACTAAAGGAATTAGTTTCTGATAAACCTAGGAAGGAAGAAGGCAGGGAATTCCATACTGGATCAAAACAATGACTCTCTCCAAAATACCAAGAGATATTTTGGTTGGAAGAACCTGTGCTTTCCCTCCAAAGTAATAACCTCAAAGTATTTTTCAAAATACCTGGATATCCTAAAACATCCTTTTATATCTCATTAGAGATCTACAATCAGTTAATTTTCCTTTTTTTTTTTTTTTTTTTTTTTTTTTTTGGTAGTTTGTAGTAGAGTCTGTTCAGCAGTGTTCAGGGCACAAACTGCAGTCAAACAAACCTGGGTTGCAATCTTAGATCTCGGACAACTAATTTCTCTGAGTGTCATTCTTCTCATTGGTAAAATTCATATAACTAAAGTAGCTACTTCAAAGTTTATTGTATTTAATGAGAAGTTTCCTGTAAATCATTGAGCAAAGGATCTGACAACCAATACATAGTAACTCATTGTTATTTTATATTTTGCCTATAAATTTTATTGGCATTTCCCATAAGCATTAGGTCCATTCTACTTTTAAAAATATCTTTTTTGGGGGGCGGGATGCCTGGGTGGCTCAGCTGGTTAACCGCCTGACTTCAGCTTATGTCATGATCTCATTGTGAGTTCAAGCCCAAGTCAGGCTGTGAACTGACAGCTCAGAGCTTGGAGCCTGCTTCAGATTCTGTGTCTTCCTCTCTCTCTGCCTTACCCCCACTCACACTCTGTCTCTCTCAAATATAAATAAACATTTAAAAAATTTAAATATCTGTTTTTTTTAATAAAAAGGCTATAAACAGTTGAAAGAGTTGGGGTTCCTGGGTGACTCAGTTGAGTGTCTGACGCTTGATCTCAATTCAGGTCTTGATCTCAGGGTCGGGAGTTGGAGCTCCACATTGGGCTCCAAACTGGGTGTGAAGCTTACTTTAAAAAAAAAAAAAAGGTGATGAGTCAATCACCAGCATGGTGTGATTTTAAGAGTATCAGGAAGAGTCCAACACCCCCATTTCCTCTCCTTCCACATAAATACAGCATACTCTTCTACTCATTTTCACTACACCAATAAAGTTCCATTTCTTTATTGACTTTGGTCAAAATTCAAGTCAGGATTGACATGTTGCTAGGGTGGGTATTTCTGTACATTTAAACAATAGACTGAAGCATCTAAGGCTAATTTTGATTGTGGAGGAGAGGCTAGGAAAGGCACTGAATGGAAGAGAGTGAGACAAGTAGTACTAGTAACTATCAGGTAAATGGAACTCTCCCTTCCTTTACATCATGGCTGGGGAAGCTAGTTAGTGGAGTGCTCTGTTTCCCAAACTAGCAGGCTGTTAAGAATCACCTGGGTCATTAAAAAAAAAAAAAAAAAAAAAAAAAAAGGATTCTCAGGCCCTTGCCCTGGGATTTGGTAAATCTAGGATAGGGGTTAAGGAATCTGAAGGGCTAATAAGCAACCAGGTTATACTTTTTTTTTAATGTTTATTTTTGAGAGGGACAGAGAGTGGACAGGGGAGGAGCAGAGAGAGAGGGAGACACAGAATCTGAAGCAGGTTCCAGGCTCCGGGCTGTCAGCACAGAGCCCCATGCAGGGCCCGAACCCATGGACAGTGAGATCATGACCTGAGCTGAAGTCAGAAGCCCAACCGACTGAGCCACCCAGGAGCCCCTACAACTGGGGTATTCTTAAGACCTGACAAGTCTAAAAAAATCTGGACAGTTTAGAAGCCCAGGCTTTGGAATCAAACAACACCTGGGTTCAGACCCTAGCTCCCCTCCTTTAGGATGACTAATCATGAAGTTAATTAACCACCCTCAATCTCAGTTTCCATCTCTATGAAATATTTTGGGATTAAATGAATTAATGTGTACATTTGTCTCACAATAGATACAGAAAAAATAGTTGGCATTATTATTAAGTGTCTGTTGTTTCAACTCATTTATATTTATATATGAATCCTTAGAGTCTCCTGGGCAAGGTGCCAAAGTGATCAATGATTTTCTAGAACTTTTTGCTTGCTTTCTAACATGCCCTTATCTTTGAGGCCAATTGGAGAAATTAGCATTGTTATTGTGATTAGCTATTGGGGGTCACCATTTATATCTTTATGCCTTACCACGTAAATTAAAAATTCAGAGTATCTCTCAACTTATATTCAGACACTTTACCATAGGCACTGATTTCATCTGTCCTGGAAAGTTAACTTTCTCCAGATCTACAAGGTTTTCAGACTTTAGACTTCTAAGTTCCAACTTGAAAAGGCCCAATAACACTGCATTTTGAATTATAGTGTAAGAGAGGCTTTGAAAGAACTTCAGTGATTGACTTACAGGTAAGAAGGGGACAGGGTGTCAGAGAAACAGAAATGGACAGAGAAAGACAATACAAGGAAAACATCAAAGACAAACTGTCAATAAAAAGGAAAATACCATGATGAAAGAGACAAAAAGACAAATGGACAGTGCCAGGTAGAGGAAGGGAAAGGATGATCAAATAAAAACAAAGAGAAAGCAGAGACAGAGCTAAGACATATGGATAGGGACAGGCAAGCACAGACAGAGACCAAGACATATGCTGGAATGAAAGCTTTTTTTTATTAATAATAGTAGGGTTCATTTAGGGAATTTCTATCAAAGGTGAGGAAGAGGAAATTCATTCATCCAACACAATTTAAAAATATTTACTATAGAAAAGGCACTGTTAGGAATTATGTGAAAATACAAGCCTTCCATCCCCTCACTGGAAGAAAACTATGTTAAGGCAGAATGTGACAAGCAATATTAAAATGCGAAGTGCTTCTTAGTTCAAAGAAGGGAAAACTGCATTCATTTGGAGGATGGAGGAAGTGGCATTGGACCTGGACCCTGAAAGATGACCAAAAATTTAATAGATGGAAGGGGAAGAAATTTTCAAACAATGGGAAGGACATTAGTGAAAATTTTAAGCAGGAGAAACAAGGGACATGTTCAGGAAAGAAGGAATGGTATAATTTGGCTAAAGTTTTAGTTCTAAGTAGCGGATAGTAGAAGAAAGCTAAAAAAATAATTTTATGTGCAGAAGGAGGGGTTGAAGGTAAGGCTGAGGACCAAGTGAGGTTTCTGAACAGGGGAGTAAGTAACAAGTCTATGGGTAGGAAGAATTAAGATGAGTACTGAAAGCCTGAAAGTGAAGATGTGAAGGAGACTATTATTATAGTATGTTCAGGGAGGTGAGTCCTATCAATTGTCTCCTGGACACCCCTTCTTCTAAGTTCCCCAGCAATCCCAGTCATTGCTGCTGGGATCAGCAATTGTTTGAAGTCTTGATTGAAACTAGAGGGTAAAGTCGAGGGAGAAATTGAAGACAACCTGTAGGTTTCTAATTGGAAAGATGGTAATGTCATTAATAGAAATTGGTAGGGCATCTGGGTGGCCTAGTTGGTTAAGCATCTGACCTTGGCTCAGGTTGTGATCTCTGGGTTCGTGAATTCGAGCCCCATGTTGGGCTCTGTGCTGATAGCTGAGAGCCTGGAGCCTGCTTTGGATTCTATGGCTCCCTTTCTCTCTGCCTCTCCCCAACTCATGTCTGTTTTTCTTTGTCTCTCAAAAACAAATAAACATTAAAAAAAGAAATTTGTTAGGTGAAGAAAAATTTAATTTTTGATGCGTAGCATTAAAGATGCTAGTGTAACATTTAGATGATGTTAGCAGGTGATAGGATTGTAGAACTAGACATTCAGAGAATTTGGAGCTATAAAGTCTGGAGATGGATTATGATGTATTCCAGGAGATCGACTGAAATAGGCTCTGTGGGAAGAGATCTTATATACTTCCTTTTATTTTTTTTAATATGAAAGTTATTGTCAAATTGATTTCCATACAACACCCAGTGCTCATCCCAATAGGTGCCCTCCTCAATGCCCATCACCCACTTTCCCCTCCCTCCCACGCCCCATCAATCTTCAGTTTATTCTCAGTCTTTAAGAGTCTCTTATGGTTTGCCTCCCTCCCTAACTTTTTTTCCCCTTCCCTTCTCCCATGGCCTTCTCTCGAGTTTCTCAGGATCCACATAAGAGTGAAAACATAGGGTATCTGTTTTTCTCTGTATGACTTATTTCACTTAGCATAACACTCTCCAGTTCCATGTTGCTACAAATGGCCACATTTCATTCTTTCTCATTGCCAAGTAGTATTCTATTGTATATATAAACCACAACTTCTTTATCCATTAGTCAGTTGATGGACATTTAGGCTCTTTCCATAATTTGGCTATTATTGAAAGTGCTGCTATAAACATTGGGGTACAAGTGCCCCTATGCATCAGCACTCCTCTATCCCTTGGGTAAATTCCCAGTGCTGTTGCTGGGTCATAATGTAGATCTATTTCAGTGCAAGAGGGTTCCTGTTTCTCCACATCCTCGCCAGCATCTATAGTCTCCTGATTTGTTTATTTTAGCCACCCTGACCAGAGTGAGGTGGTATCTGAGTGTGGTTTTGATTTGTATTTCTCCGATGAGGAGTGACGTTGAGCATCTTTTCATCTGCCTGTTGGCAATCTGGATGTCTTCTTTAGAGAAGTGTGTCTTCATGTCTTCTGCCCATTTCTTCACTGGATTATTTGTTTTTCAGGAGTGGAGTTTGGTGAGTATAGATTTTGGATACTAGCCCTTTGTCTGATATGTCATATGCAAATATATTTTACCATTCTGTTGGTTGCCTTTTAGTTTTGTTGTTTCCTTTGCTTGATTGTTTCCTTTGCATTCCTTTTAGCCATGAGTTCCTTTTTAGTTCAACTCTGGAACCATGTATTAAGGTATCATGACTCTCAATAGTAGATTTAAATTAGTTTCACCCTTCTATTTGATTGTCATCTCTAGAAGGTGATTAATTTCACCTTCTATTTGATTGTCACATCCTTCTAAACTCAGAGGGAAAACAGAGAGAGACTTAATAGGCAGTCATGAGTGTAGGCAGTGGGATGGAATGGAAGTGTTCTCTTTTTCCAAGAGAGCATGGCTAGATGGGTTACTCCAACTAATGAGCACAGAGTAATAGCAGATGGTGTGAGAGTACATGTGGCAATGTGAGATGGCATTGTATCTATTTGTGTCTATTCATGCTGCCCTACTTTGTCCCTGGAGTTAGAAGGAGGCTATTTTGCTTATTTTGACAGAACTGATAGGACGAGTTAAAATGGTAGAGGACAGAACCCTATTGTCTCCACATGGGTACTTTGCTTTCCTAAGAACTCCTTAGCCCTCAGCCCTTTATGATGTGGAAAGGGTGGGTGATTTACTGTGAATATAGAGGGGGTGAGGATAGATACAGAAACACTTGGCCATCTCAGGGCCTGTCATCACCTACCTGTCCCTGTAGTATCTTTTAATACCCTCCCCCTTCCTTCTATTGCAAATATTTGCTTCCCTCCATCCCCCAAACCTGTAGAGTGTTTACCCCAACCACATTCAGTGTAAAGTATCCCTTAAGCACTTAAAAATATATGTAGCTTTGTCCTTTAAAATATGTAGACTCTAATAATGGGGAACAGTGCCTGGGTCTTCTGCAAGTAACTTCTTTCATTCTGCCATCTATTGGATACCTTGAGGCAATTGATCTAGTGCAGAGGGTCTCAACTGTTCAAACATACCAGAATGACCTAGGGGAGCCTTTTAAACATACAGATGCCCAGGCCCATGATATGATTATAATTCTTTTGATTTTTGAGGTGAAACCTCCAAATATACATCCTTTGGTTTTGGAGGAATATGTATGTTTAACAAGCTTCATGAATGATTCTTACATTTATTTCCATCTTGGCCTTTGACTACAGTAGTTAGGCCCTACACACCTTAGGTTGTATTCCCTAATTCTATTAGCATCATCAATCAATTTAGTAAACATGAGATTGATAAAGGATAACATGTCCTCGGACCCCATCCCATAGCTACTCTATCAGGATCTCTGAGAACAGGACCCTGGAATCTGCATTTTTACAAACACCACAGTTAGTTGCTGTACACAAGTCTGTAAACAACACTTTGAGAAACACTGCTCTAAGTCTGGGAAGTTAAAATTGGTCTCTGTTGCCAGCAGGAATACAGTTTGGGGCATAGTGGAAAGAGGAGGTAGATCTAATTAGCTATTGAATCACTGTAGTTCAGTAGACCAAAAAGGTCATGGTTGGAATCTCAGCTTCAGTAATGTACTCAGCTGTGGTTACAGCCTAGACATTAAGACCAGATGATAGCTGGAGAAGACTGCTAATTAATTAAACTTGGTCTAAAGTCAAGTCATCAGATGGAATACACAAGTTCTTATTTTAGTTGGAGAGTATGGATGAAAGGAATATGAAAGATCTGAAATATTAAAACCTTTCTGTTGACCTCTCAAACCTGTCTTCTTGTTTATATCTATCAGGTCTTAAGTAGTTTCCACTGTAAAGTGTCAGAATTGACTCCTGAATTATTATTCATTGTCAAATTATGTTAAGAATGCATTTGAAATACAAGAACAAGCTCTACAATGTAGAGACTGTTTTAAAAGGCACTTAGACTTTTTTAAAGTGAGGGATAAGTATTATTTTGGTGATATTTGAAAAATGAAGGAAAATGTTTGTATTTGTCATACTGTGTATTTTGTAAAACTGTCTCGTTATTTTTTTAATGTTCATTTATTTTGAGAGAGAGAGAGAGCAAGTAGGAGAGGGGCAGAGAGAGAATCCCAAGCAGGCTCCACACTGTCAGTGCAGAGCCTGATGTGGGGCTCGAACTTATGAACTGCGAGATCATGACCTGAGCCAAAACCAAGAGTTGAAAGCTTAACTGACTGAGTCACCCAGGCAGCCTAATCTCATTATTTTATATACAGTGAAGTGTCCTTCAACTGTGAAAAACAAGTAGGGCTAGTTGCTTTTCTATTAATGAGGGAGCCAGAGGGCATAGCTCATCCTGGAAGTTAAACTGAGTTTGAGATTTCATATATACTGTGGTTCTCTATTGTTAATTAAGCCTTTGGCTCCTAATTATTACTGAGAGTACTGTCTCCTGTTTCAGTCAACTAGATAGTAAACTTCCTGAGGGCAGGCACCTTGTCACAGACTTCTTGATAGTCCTTTGTCTAGCACAGGACTATATGCATAGTAGGCTCTCAATAATTATTTAACTTACATGAGGATAATGATATAGGAATGAAAGGATTGCACATATTTCCTCTACTTGTGCTTAGTTGTACTTCTGTAACATAGAGCAGTGTGGGATAAAGGATGATTTGATTTTGGCAAAGCTGTTCCACACTTGTTATTTATATT
This sequence comes from Prionailurus bengalensis, assembly GCF_016509475.1. Taxonomy (NCBI): domain Eukaryota; kingdom Metazoa; phylum Chordata; class Mammalia; order Carnivora; family Felidae; genus Prionailurus; species Prionailurus bengalensis. Next base: position 77,310,785 of record NC_057361.1, on the reverse strand, counting down.
ATGCACCCTTAAAGCTGTGATATTTAGAGTTGATTGTAGCTCAATAATTATTAGCAAAATGGGTGAAGAACTAAGTTAGCAGGTCTTGTTCACAAGAGTTAAAGATCCTTATGCTTTGTAATTATGAAACTGGTATCAATAGGCTTCAATGTATGAGTCATAGAAATTTGAATAAGCCTGCCAACATCCACAATATCTGTGTAGACATGAATTATCTGCTACCTACCTCTATGAAGTTTATTTCAGGTGAATCTGTGTATAAGCACACTAAGAGTAAGGAGGAATTATTCCCTATGTACACAACTGGGCATAGAAGTAGAGCAAGGTAACTCTGGCTGTTATGAAAAATAATAAATTTACACTTTCCTGCAGCTACAACCATATATCTGAAATAGAAAGGTTGATGGTAGCCACAATTTGTATGAAAAAAAAGGTAGTTGTTGGCTTCTTAAAACTTAAAAAAAACATTATGCAAATTAGACAATTATGTAGTTAATAGAGTTTTGTTTTATTCAACCATCTGAATATTTCTCAGAATTCATATCAAATATCTGCTTCTTTCAGGGATCCTGGGTGTCTCAGTCAGTTAAGCATCTGACTCTTGATTTTGGCTCAGGTCATGATCTCACAGTTTGTGTGTTCTAGCCCTGCATTGGGCTCTGTGCTGTCAGCACAGAGCCTGCTTGGGATTCTCTCTCTCTCCCTCTCTCTCCACCCTCCCCTGCTCTCTTTCTCTCAAAAATAAATTAATAAACCTTCAAAAAAATATCTGCTTCTCTCTTTGAATTCAGTTATTCTATGATGAAGTGCCCTGTAGGTGAGCCAAGCCCTGCTCACAAATGTCATAAACAGGCTTTGGTTGCACTGACATAATGAGCCAGAGAGGGAGAGTATGGTGCTGCCAACCTAGACAGACTTACAGTTCTCAGGCAGGCAGAAAGGCAGGTAATCTGGAAAGTTCCCAGCAGTAGCCGTTAGGAAGAGGCCCAGACACTTAAACAGAGCCCTGCTGATATGTTGAGATCCAGACCAATAATTGGTATAAAAGAAGTCTTGCAACAGATGGCAAAAAAGAAATCATGAAGATAATGTTCAAAACAGAACCTAAGCACAAAAATCTAGACATGGATTCTAGGTTAGTCATGTAGCCAAGACTGGCTATAACAAGGAAGGATGTTAGAATGAGATCTAAAATAAAGATGTCAGTTATCATCATTAAGATTATGGTTCCAGAACTGGAGATTAAGTTGAACCCATGGACACAAATACAATGACTTCAGCTATTGGGATTAGTTAACTGTTGGCATACTAAGCTAGACACTCAGATTAGGGTATTCCTGTGCTGACTTTATTTAGATAATGCCTGTTGCCATTCTCCAACATAGAGGAACACATAATTTTTTTGTCTTTCTGAATATTTCAACTTGCTTATACAATCTCATCTTGAAATGTGTTCTGTTCTTGAGTGGCCAACATGGCAAAGAAGTAGGGGGAACCCATACTTCCCACGTCTTTCAAACAAAGAAGTGTAGAAGCCAAAGGACTTTGAACACCAGAGCCTGAGAGGAAAAGAGACTGAATCTACTAGGAAGAAAATGGGAAAGCTGGAAAAAAGATAGGTGGGTAACTGCAAACTGGGGGAGATAAAAAAAAGGCCACATGGGCACAGAGGGGAGGGACCCCCTTCTGCGGAGAGACAAAGGGAAGAGAAAGAGCAGCTAGGGAAGTGCAGGATCATACCTGGACAGGAGAAAGACCTAGGACTGAGACTGAGAGGGATCCGATCTCTAACTGCAGCTTTCTTTGGACAGGGCCGGCTCCCTGTTCGGCACCTGGGGAAGAGGGGAGCCAGCCCTGGGTGTGGTGGTAGGTCAGAGGCTCAGTCTACAGCTGGAGAAAGTGGTTCCCTCCCTGGAGGGCTGCATGACAGTATAGAACCTGCCTGTGTCCTGCACCTCCAGGCGCAGTGGCTGGGCCAAGGGTGCAGTCAGCAGGAAGATAAGGCCGCTTTCTCCCTGGAGTGCCGTGGGAAAAGACAAAGGCTGCCTGTGTCTGCCACCCTAGGGGCTCTTGGCAGTGATGGCAGCAGCTCAGGCCACAGTAGGAGAAGGCGGTCCTCACTGAAGTACTATGGCACAGACAACACCAGCCGGGACCACATATCGCCGCACTGAGAGGTGCTTCCCCGGTGCCAGAGTGCACAGGGTGGGACTTTGAATCCTAGCCAAATGCAGGGTCAGAGGAGTTGGCAGAGCAAGAAGGACTGTCCTGTCTGTGTCCGTAGCACAGCGAGGACTACTCAAACTGAGTCCACAGGTCTGGCTCCATGAAGAAGAGACTGGGGGATCACCATTCTCCCCACCATCACCACCAAGGCAGGCCTCAGGGATCACTCCCCAGCCCATAGTGGAGGTGGGTTCAGATTATGCCAAACCACACCCCCTTGCACTGTGTGTAACTGTGTATCCACCAGAGTGGCACAGACCCTGTGGACAGCTACTACTTACAAGTGATGCAGCATTGCCTGGATTAACTCTAGGTCAATTCTGGATATATACATATATTCCCCCCCTCCATTTCTCCTCCTTATCTCTTCCCTCCCCTAGGCTGATTACTCTGGTTATTGGTCTGTCTAAACAGACATATTTAATCCATTGTCTTGATACATGTTTTGTACCTCCTTCTTTACACTCCTTGCTCTCTCTCTCAAATAATCAAGCCATATAGTTTCTCTGTCTGGCTAACTTTATCGTCATTTCTTTTTTCCTGCCTCCTTCTTTATTTTCCTTTCTCTCTCTCTGGATTAAGCCTTTTAGTCTCTCTGCCTAATCAATGTTTATTTTTTCTCTGCCTCCCCCACTCCTGTCATTTCTTTCTCTGTATGTACTCTTCCATCAGCACTGCATTCACCCTCTTCTTTACTTGTCTGTGTTTTTTTGGTTTTTTGGTTTTAGTCTTTAGGTTTTTGTTTTTGTTTATTTGTGTGTTTGCGTGTTTTGTCTCCTGTTTGTCTCTCTGTTTTCCTTTACAGAGCTACTCCAAGAAACAAATCAAAGCAAACCTGGTGGAGGGTCCAAAATATTACTATGAGTAGGGGAATAAAATAACCAAAGTCACAACAATAGAGCAAGTAACAATCCCTGAAAAAATACCTCCTGAAGGGCCAGACCCTGGACAGTGTATGACCTTCCTTTAATAAAGCAGGGCGCAGAGGTGCAGAGCACACAACAAGCTTTAAAAAACATAAGGGTCAGAAAACTAGCCAAAATGATGAAACAGAAGAATTCTCCTCAAAAGAAATTCCAGAAAGTAGCGACAGCTAACAAATTGATCAAAAATTATTTAACCAATATAACAGAACAAGAATTTAGAGTAATAGTCATAAAATTAATCGCTGGGCTTGAAAAAAGCATAGAGGACACCAATGGATCTATTTCTACAGAGATCAAGGGACTAAGAAATAGTCATGATGAATTAAAAATGCTATAAATCAGGTGCAAAATAAAATGGAGGTGGCCATAGCACAGACTGAAGAGGCAGAGGAGAGAATAGGTGAGTTAGAAGATAAAACTATGGAAAAGAGGAAGCTGAGAAAAAGATACAAAATCCAGGAGTACAAGGGGAGAAATAGAGAACTAAGTGATGCAATCAAATGGAACAATACTGTATCATAGGAATTCCAGAAGAAGAAGAGAGAGAGAAAGGGGCTGAAGGTGTACTTGAAGAAATCATAGCTGAGAAGTTCCCTGATCTGGGGAAGGAAGCAGGCATTGAAATCGAAGAGACAGAGAGAACTACCTTCAGAAGTAACTTGAATCAATCTTCTGCATGACATATCATAGTGAAACTGGCAAAATACAAGGATAAAGAGAAAATTCTGAAGGCAGCTAGGCATAAGCAGGTCCTACCATACAAAGGTAGACACATAAGGGTAGTACCAGACCTATCTACTGAAACTTGGCAGGCCAGAAAGGAATGGCAAGAAATCTTCAATGTGATGAACAGGAAAAATATGCAGCTGAGAATCCTTTACCCAGCAAGTCTGTCATTCAGAATAGAAGGAGAGATAAAGATTTTTCCAAACAAACAAAAACTGAAGGAATTCATCACCACTAAACCAGCCCTACAAGAGATCCTAAGGGGGATTCTGTGAATGAAATGTTGCAAGGACCACAAAGTACCAGAGACACCACTACAAGCATGAAACCTACAGACATCAGACTCTAAACCCATATCTTTCAATATTACCACTGAATGTAAATGGACTAAATGCTCCAATCAAAAGACATAGGGTATCAGAATTGATTAAAAAAAAAAAAGACCCATCTATTTGCTGTCTACAAGAGACTCATTTTAGACCTGAGGACACCTTCATATTGAAAGTGAGGGGATAGAGAACTATCTATCATGCCACTGGAAGTCAAAAGAGAGCTGAAGTAGCCATACTTATATCAGACAAACTAGACTTTAAAGGCTGTAACAAGAGACGAAGAAGGGTGTTATATAATAATTACAGGGTCCATCCATCAGGAAGAGCTAACAATTATAAATGTCTATGTGCCTAATACGGGAGCCTCCAAATATATAAAAAAATTAATCACAAACATAAACAACCTTATTGATAAGAATGTGGTCATTGCAGGGGACATTACTACTCCACTTACAACAATGGATAGAACATCTAGACAGAGAATCAATAAATAAACAAGGGCCCAGAATGATACATTGGATCACATGGACTTGACAGATATATTTAGAACTCTGCACCCCAAAGTGAGAGAATATACTTTGTCCTCGAGTGCACATGGAACATTCTCCAAGATAGATCACATAATGGGTCACAAAACAGTGCTCAATAAATATAAAAGAATTGAGATCATGCCATGCATGCTTTCAGACCACAATGCTATGAAATTTGAAATCAACCACAGGAAAAAGTCTGGAAAACCTCCAAAAGCATGGAGGTTAAAGAACACCCTACTAAAGAATGAATGGGTTAGCCAGGCAATTAGAGAGGACATTTAAGAATATATGGAAAGAAATGAAAATGAAACTACAACAATCCAAGAGGAAAATACATTGCAATCTAGGCCTATCTCAAGAAATAAGAAAAATCCCAAATACAAAATCTAACAACACACCTAAAGGAAATAGAAGCAGAATAGCAAAGACACCCAAAACCCAGCAGAAGAAGAGAAATAATAAAGATCAGAGCAGAAATAAACAATATGGAATCAAAAAACCTGTAGAGCAGATCAATGAAACCAAGAATTAGGTTTTTGAAAAAATAAACAAAATTGATAAACCTCTAGTCAGGCTTCTCAAAAAGAAAAGGAGAGGGCCCAAATAGATAAAATCATGAATGAAAATGGAATTATTACAACCAATCCCTCAGAAATACAAGCAATTCTCAGGGAAAACTGTGAAAAACTATATGCCAACAAAATGGAAAACCTGGAAGAAATGGACAAATTCCTAAGCACCCACACACTTCCAAACTCAAAGAGCAAGAAATAGAAAACTTGAACAGACCCATAACCAGCGAAGAAATTGAATCAGGTATCAAAAATCTCCCTACAAATAAGAGTCCAGGACCAGATGACTTCCCTGGGGGATTCTACCAGACATTTAAGCAGAGATAATACCTAACCTTCTCAAGCTTTTCCAAAAAATTTAAAGGGAAGGAATACTTCCAGACTCATTCTATGAAGCCAGCATTACTTTAATTCCTAAACCAGACAGACACCCAGCAAAAAAAGAGAACTACAGGCCAATATCCCTGATGAATATGGATGCAAAAATTCTCAATAAGATACTAGCAAATCGAATTCAACAGCATATAACAAGAATTATTCACCATGACCAAGTGGGATTCATTCCTGGGCTTCAGGGGTGGTTCAACATTCACAAATCATTCAAAATGATACATCAGATTAATAAAAGAAAAGATAAGAAGCATATGATCCTGTCAATCAATGCAGAAAAAGCATTTGAAAAAATTCAGCATCCTTTCTTAATAAAAACCCTCGAAAAAGGCGGGATGGAAGGAACATACTGAAACATCATCAAAGCCATTAATTAAAATCCCACAGCTAATATGATCCTCAATGGGAAAACACTGAGAGCTTTCCCCCTGAGATCAGGAACACAACAGGGATGTCCACTCTCACCGCTGTGTTTAATATAGTGTTGGAAGTGCTGGCATCAGCAATCAGACAACGAAAGGAAATCAAAGGCATCAAAATTGGCAATGATGAAGTCAAGCTTTCACTTTTTGCAGATGACACGATATTATATATGGACCACCTGATAGACTCCACCAAAAGACTGCTTGATCTGTTACATGAATTCAGCAAAGTTACATGATACAAAATCAATGTACAGAAATCAATTGCATTCTTATACACTAATGATGAGGCAACAGAAAGAGAAATAAAGACACTGATCCCATTCACAATTGCACCAAGAATCATAAAATACCCAGGAATAAACTGAACCAAAGTTGTAAAAGATCTGTATGCTGAAAACTATAGAAAGCTCATGAAGGAAATTGAAGAAGATATAAAGAAATAGAAAAACATTCCGTGCTCATGGATGGGAAAAATAAATATTGTTAAAATGTCAATACTACCCAAAGCTGTCTACACATTCCATGCAATCCCAATCAACATTGCACCAGCATTCTTCTCGAAGCTAGAACAAGCAATCCTAAAATTTTTATGGAACCACAAAAGGCCCCAAATAGCCAAAGTAATTTTGAAGAAGAAGACCAAAGTGGGAGGCATCACAATCCCAAACTTTAGCCTCTACTCCAAAGCTGTCATCATCAAGACAGCATGGTATTGGCACAAAAACAGACACATAGACCAATGGAATAGAATAGAAACCCCAGAACTAGACCCTCAAAAGTATGGCCAACTAATCTTTGACAAAGCAGTAAAGAATAGCCAATGGAAAAAAGACAGTCTCTTTAACAAATGGTGCTGGGAGAATGGACAGCAACATGCAGAAGGATGAAACTAGACCACTTTCTCACACCATTCACAAAAATAAACTCAAAATGCATAAAGGACCTGAATGTGAGACAGGAAACCATCCAAACCCTAGAGGAGAAAGCAGGAAAAAACCTCTCTGACCTCAGCTGCAGCAATTTCCTATATCCCCAAAGGCAAGGGAATTAAAGCAAAAATGAACTATTGGGACCTCATGAAGATAAAAAGCTTCTGCACTGCAAAGGAGACAATCAACAAAACCAACAGAGTGGGAAAATAGAGATGATACCTATCCTTTTCAAGATTTTCCAAAAAATTGAAAGGGAAGGAAAACTTCCAGACTCATTCTATGAAGCTAGCATTATTTTGAATCCTAAACCAGACAGACACCCAGCAAAAACAGATAACTACAGGCCAATATCTTTGATGAATACGGATGCAAAAATTCTCAACAAGATACTAGCAAATATCTCTATTTAGTTGGGAAAACCAACTAAAAGGCAACCAACGGAATGAGAAAAGGTATTTGCAAATGACATATTGGACAAAGGGCTAGTATCCAAAGTCTATACAGTACTCACCTCTCAAACTCTACTCCTGAAAAACAAATAATCCAGTGAAGAAATGGGCAGAAGACATGAAGACACACTTCTCTAAAGAAGACATCCAGATTGCCAACAGGCAGATGAAAAGATGCTCAACGTCACTCCTCATCAGGGGAATACAAATCAAAACCACACTCAGATACCACCTCATCCCAGTCAGAGTGGCTGAAATGAACAAATAAGGAGACTTAGATGCTGGAGAGGATGTGGAGAAACCGGATCCGTCTTGCACTGTTGGTGGGAATGGAAACTGGTGCAGCCACTCGGGAAAACAGTGTGGATTTTCCTCAAAAAATTAGGAATAGATCTACCCTATGACCCAGCCATAGCACTGCTAGGAATTTACCCAAGGGATACAGGAGTGCTGATGCACAGGGGCACTTGTACCTCAATGTTTATAGCAGCACTCTCAACAATAGCCAAATTATGGAAAGAGCCTAAATGTCCATCAACTGATGAATGGAGAAAGAAATTGTGGTTTATATACACAATGGAATACTACGTGGCAATGAGAAAGAATGAAATATGGCCTTTTGTAGCAACGTGGATGGAACTAGAGAGTGTTATGCTAAGTGAAATAAGTCATACAGAGAAAGACAGGTACCATATGTTTTCGCTCATATGTGGATTCTGAGAAACTCAACACAAGACCAGGGGGGACAGGAATGGGGAATAAAAGTTATATAGAGGTGGAAGGAGGCAAACCATAAGAGACTCTTAAACACTGAGAACAAATTGAGAGTTGATGGGGGGTGGGGGGGTGGGGAACGTGGGTGATGGGCATTGAGGAGGGCACCTATTGGGATGAGCACTGGGTGTTGTGTGGAAACCAGTTTGACAATAAATTTCAGAAAGAAGGGAAGAAAGAAAGAAAGAAAGAAAGAAAGAAAGAAAGAAAGAAAGAAAGAAAGAAAGAAAGAAAGAAAAAATGTGTTTTGTTACATATCCATTCAACAAACCTTTATTAAATGATTACTATATTTCACATTCTGTAGAATACCATGATGAATAAAACATAGCCATTGGCCTTAGAAAACTTACACACTAATGAAGGAGCAAGCATGTAAACTGATGATCACATTATAGTATGCTAAAAGCACAAGGTAGAGAGGTAACCTTCATTCATTCATTCAATCAACCAAATGCATTGAGTGTCTTCTATTTTCCAGGCACTAGTCTGGAACACAGAAGACCTAGATTTGTGTTACTATGAGAAGCTTCCAAGAGAAGGTTAAGTTTGATCTGAATCTTTTAAGAAGTAACCAGGCAAAAGGATGTGGTAGATGGTATCCATTCTTCCCTTCTTATATACAAACAGAACCTTGATTTTTTTCAGGTACCATTGTGCCTAGTTAAAAACTATGTACCCTTTTATACACCATTCTAGGTATGAGTAAACGTGTGTAAAGTCTAGTGGATGGGGCTTTGTTGAAAACCAGTTTTTTCCCAATGAAAATGAGCTTAACTGACAGGTTTCTTAATGCTTAGAATTCAGATGTGAATCCTATAGATGGAATACTTTCTTACAGTCATAAGTACAAAAGCCTCATTAAAATAATGGTAAAACAAAAAGTAGGAGTCTCAGTCCCTGATGATGTCATGCAACTTCTGTTTCCTTTGGACTTTTGTGTAAGCCATTGTAGTCACTTTTCTTATGTTCCATTAAACACAATTCTAAATAATAAAAAGAGTACAGGTATATGATAGAGAGTTCAAGAGAAACTTCTCAAGCATAGGAAACAATGGCATTTAGTACAAAGTTGTAGAGTAAGAAGCCTTCAAGATGAAGAAACTATAAGGAGACCAAACTGGTTGGAGTTCAGAGGGGAAAGTGGCCAGAGATGAAGTTGGACAGGTAAGTGAAGACTAATTCCTTGTAATCTACATTAAGGAATGTGGGCTTTATAGGAAAGGTAGTGAATAGTCTCTTATGGATTTTTAAATGACCTTATATTTGCATTTTAGAGAGAATGTTAAAATATTTAGGCATGTTTAGAAGAGGAGAGACTGATAGCAGGCAGAATAGATAAGAGATTTATAATCATCCACGTGATGAAAAACCAAAACTAATGTTGTATAAATAGAAATTGATAGACAAGATTGGAGTTGTTAATTAGAGGTCTCTAGAAAATATTCAAAACATATCAAGGAGGTAGAATCAGCATAGGTTAGTGTGTGAATTTGAAGGGAAAAATATCTCAAGGATGATTCTCAGGTTTCTTTCTTGGGTGACCAGATGGTTCACCAAAACAGACGTACAAAAGGAGATGATGGTTAAGTAATTATCCAAACTCTGGTATCTCTGATAACCAAGGCAATTTTATATATGTTTTGCCAATTATGAAAGTATCTCTCAGAAGTAGTTATAATATAGCCTCAACTCTTGAAGATGACATTTATATAAACTTACTATTTTCAGAAAATTCCTAAGTATGTTGAGATAGAGTAGATTAAGATGTAGTATTTTATCTTCACACAATATTATGTTTATGCTGTCCTCTAATATTTCTTAGAAAACTGTTAGAAAAAAAAATGTAAAAGCAAAAATTCCAACAACACAGATACACTACAGTAACCATAGTAATGATTTTTGTTTCTTTGTTTCCTATTTCAGCCCAGGTCAAAACTCCATAAGAAGAAAATGATGAGTAGAAAATAAGGACCAAAATGTGCCATAAGAGACATTTAGCAGATGTTATTTTAATGTGTACAGGATGCACATTAAAACTATGCATAAAGGTGCATAGTTTTACACCTTTATGAGTTTATTGTGGATAATGGTGGCAAGGAGATGCAGGCTCCAGGCATTTTACTTGATAATTCCATTAAAATATTTTCACGAAGTCTGTGCTCTTTCAATCCAACCTAAAAGTACTCACATAAAAGTCCTAGCAGTGTCAAAGGGCATCAAAAATACTCCCTTTCTCTTCAATCTAGATGTCCTTTCTTTAGTTTAGCCAAGTCTGGATAAGGGCACTTGTTATCAGCCTGTGTACCTAACAGTGAAAACAGTGATGTCCAAAGTCTAGTAACAATGACTGGAAAGAGTTACTTGCATTCAAACTTCTGTACTGGATTGCATAAACCAGGAACCCATATTTGGGAAAAGTATCTAGAAAGTAGTAATCATTCATCCCATATTTAAAATTTTTTTAAGTTTTTATTTAAATTCCAGTTAACACACAGTATAACATTAATTTCAGGTATACAATATAGTGTTTCAGCACTTCCACACAACACCCAGTGCTCATCACAACAAGTGCACTCCTTAATCTCCCATCACCTATTCAACCCCTCCCACCACCAATTTCCCCCAACAACCATTAGTTTGTTCTCTATAACTAAAGAGTCTGTTTCTTTATTTGCTTTCCCTTTTTTCCTGTTTGCTCATTTGTTTTGTATCTTAAATTCCACATATGAGTGAAATCATATAGTATTTGTCCTTCTTTGACTTATTTCACTTAGCATAACATTCCCTAGCTCCATCCACATCATGGCAGATGACAAGCTTTCATTCTTTTTTATGACTAAGTAACAGTCCATTGTATTTATATATACCACATCTTTTCCCATTGATCAGTTAATGGACATTTGGTCTATTTCTACAATTTGGCTATTATAGATAATGCTGCACTACTAGGTATTTACCCAAAGAATATGAAAATATTGATTTAAAGGGATAGATGCATCTCAATATTTATAGAATCATTCATCCCATCTTGATAGGATTTGGCTTATTGCTACTGCCTTCTGAATTAAGTGGATATGAAGATGGCACATAAAAGATTTAGAAAAGTTATTGTTGCTACAAATGAGCTGCTCCTATTGTTAAACAGGGAAGACTGCTTTTAATACTTTAGAGGATATTGATGTGATGGTGAAAAAATATTTATGGAATAACTAGGTTCTTATGAGCTAGACATATGGATTAAGTAGTTGTTGACTGAGCTCGCTTGTGCTTTACTGGCATTTCAAAGGAAAACCTGAAAAAAGATCACTTTACAAAATTTATTTTTGGAGGCCATGCTCATAAATAAGTTTGTAAAACACTCCTTGGAATAAAGTCCAACACTAGGAAAGTACTTGCTAATTTATCATTTCAAGGCTTAGAGACCTATGCATCAAATGTATTTTTAGTTATATGTTTAATTCACACCTTTCTGACACAGTGCTCAATGGTGCGGGAAGCATAAATCCCATGCTCTGGGAATGGATGATAAAACACTCCAATGGGAATTTTTTCTTGATCCTATGCACTCATTTTATGCACCTAAGGACTTTTAACTTTTCTCTTTCTCTACCACAACTTCATCCCAGATGGTTTTTATACAAATGTGTGATTTATTTTGTTTACCTCAGTTATTATTTCTAGTTTTAATTTCCTAGGATACTTTCCAGAATCCCAAACAATTTTAATTCTAAAGAAGCTTAGTTATATATCTGTACAAAATCACACAATCACCAATAACAAAGCTAGGAATGAAATGGATGTATGTCTGCAAAGACATTATAGTGATTTGGGGCCAGACTAGATGGTAAGGTAGTAGCCATAATGGCAGAAGATCCACACTGTTGCCACTTTGCATGGAAGCAGGAAGGTACAGAAAAAAGCAGTAATGCCTTAAAAGGAGTATAAAAGAAAGGAAAAGAGAACAAGAAATAATGCTGAACTCATAGAAATAGCCTCTAATTTACTTTACATTTTATTTAAAGGCTCTAGAGTGTCACCTGATATTTCTACTAAGAGAAATAGTAAATAACAAGCATGAATAATTTTCATTTCTATGTACACTTTATTCCCCAAATATGGACATAAGCCCATTTGAGAATGAGCATGCCAAACTACAACATCTATGAATTCAAAATCAACTGGACTATCAATCTATTTTGAAAGTCTATTTGTTTCAAAGTCATGTTATTTGCCCTTATAATAAACAGAGTAGTTTAAAAGAACATTTTGAGATGTCATGCTTTAAGAGTTTGACAAGTTTGAGAAGTAAAAAAGAGAATATTCAACCTTGTTTTTACATGGTATGGGAGTGTTACTCTATTTTTAAAAGATCTAAATCAATGACTTATTTATTCAACCAACAATTATTGAATACCTTCTTTGTGTCATTAGTTATGGGCTATATACTAGATGTGTTAAAAATGAGAAACAGGCAGGATACATTTCAATCCAGGAGAGGAATAAGGAGATAACCAGGACAGAATAGTAGGTGATATTTTAGGTCAAATGTACCCTTTAAGCATCTCTTATATCCTACCATGTAGGTGACTACCTACTTAAAGACCAGTTCTACCCCAAATGGTGAAAAATAAATAGAGTCCCAGAAATGTATTTCCAATTTTTGCCTTCCATTATTAGATAATGAAGACAATAAAAACATCATTTTAATTGAGAAGTCAATTAGTCTGAATAAAAGCTTGCATGCTTAAAAATTCCTGCAATCCTTGGCCTTTCAGCATTCTTATTATAATGCCCATAATGGCCACCTCATTAGTATAACCCCCAGAAACCATTAGCTTTTGCTTTAATTGTTTTTAATAGACATTATTTTTTAGAACATTTTTAGGTTCACAATAAAATTGAGCAGAAAGTACAGAGAGTTCCCATATATCCCCTACCCCCACACATGCATAGCCTCCTCTACTATCAACATCATGCACCAGGGTGATATATTTGTTTCCATTGATGAGCCCACATTGACACATCATTATCACTCAAAGACCCTAATTTACTTTAGGGTTCACTCATGGTGTACATTCAACAGGTTTAGACAAATGTATAATGATATGTATTCACCATTGTAATTTCATACAGAATAGTTTTACTGCCCTAAGAATCTTCTGTGCTTCTATTCATCTCTCCCTGAGCCCTAGGCTCTAGCAACCACTGATTTTTTTTTACTTTCTCAATAGTTTTGCCTTTTTCAGAATGGCATATATTGCAAATCATATAGTACATAACATTTTCAGATTGGCTTCTTTCACTTAGTAATATGCAGTTAAGTTTACTCTGTGTCTTTTCATGGCTTGATAGCTCATTTCTTTTGAGCACTAAAGAATATTACATTGTCTGGATTTATCACTTTATTTATTCATTCACCTACTGGAGGACATTTTGGTTGCTTCCAAATTTTCACAATGATGAATAAAGCTGCTATAAACATCCTTGTGCAGGTTTTCGTGTGGTCACAAGTTTAAACTCATTTGGGTAAGTACCAAGGAGCATGACTGCTAGAGTGTATGGTAAGAGTGTATTTAATTTTGTGAAAAACCACCAAACTGTCTTCCAAGGTGACTGTAACAATTTGTATTTCCTTCAACAATGAATGAGAGTTTCTGTTGCTCCACATCCACATCCAGCATTTGATACTGTCAGTGTTATAGATTTTGGCTGTACTCATAGATGTATAGCGACCCCAATGTTGTTTTAGTTTGCTTATCCCTAATTACACATGATGCTGAGTGTATTTTCATAGGCCTATTTGCCATTTGTGTACCTTCTTTGGTGAGATGAATGTTCATATCTTTTTGCCCATTTTATTAATTGGGTTGTTCATTTTCTTATTGTTGTGTTTTAAGAGTTCTTCATATATTTTGGATGACAGCCCTTTTTCAGATATGTGTTTTGTGAATATTTTATCCCCGTCTCTGGATTGTCTTCTTATTCTCTTGACCATGTCTTTTGTATAACAGAAGTTCTTCATTTTAATATCAATTATTTCTTTTATGGATCATGCCTTTGGTGTTGTATCTAAAAAGTCATTACCAAAGCTAAGTTCATCTAGATTTTCTAAGTTATCTCCTAGTTTTATAGTTTTGAGTTTTATATTGATGTATATAAATTTTGAAGTAATTTTTGTACAAGGTGTAAGGTCTGTGTAGATTCATCTTTTTATATGCAGGTGTTTGTTGTTTCAGCACCATTTATTGAAAAGACTGTTCTTCATTGTATTGCTTTTTGATCCTTTGTCAAACAGCAATTGACTATATTTGCATTGATCTATCTCTGAGCTCTCTCTTCTGTTTGACTGATCTATTTGTCTTGTCTTTTGACAAAACCACACTGTCTTGATTAATGTAGCTTTATGGTAAATCTTGAAATCAGGTAGTGTCAGTCCTCTGGCTTTGTTCTTCTTTGTGAATATTATGTTGGCAATTTCTGGATCTTATGCATATAAACTTTAGAATAAAACTTTATATTATCTTTAAAACTTTAGTATCAGTTTATTGATGTCCACAAAATAACTTCCTGGGGTTTGCTTTACTTTTAAAACTTTCCATTTTGAGACTTGGTTCTGAGAAATAGAACAGGCAATAGGGATATTTCTAAGTGATCCTACTCAACATGCCTAATTTCACATAATCTGAATAATCAAATATTCCCACAATTGTTTTTTTCTACGTAAATCAAGAAACATACATTAGTAGCAAATGATTATTGATACCCACAATAATTATTATAATAAAAAAACTTTCAAAATTAAGTGTTGGCTAGGATGTGGAGCAACTGAAATTCTCATACACTGCTGGTAGAAGTGTAAATTGGTATAACTACTTTGGAAAACTTCTCTGTCTTGATTAAAGCTGAATATATGCTTAACTTATGACCAAAAACTTCTGTACCCAGTAAAATGCATACAGTCATCAGAAGCATGTACCAGAAATTTCACAGCAGCATCATATCAGAGCAGAAAATACATGTTTATTAACAGGAAAATAGATCCATATAAAGTAAGGTATATTCAGACAATTCAATGTTTCACAGTTATGAAAATGAACAAAAACTACCACAGGCAATAGCATGAATGAATCTCACAAACATAATGTTGGATGAAAGCTGTCCAACACATAGGACTGCATACCCTTTGATTATAATTATATAAGGATCACAAAAACCAAAAGCAATTATATAAGTGTTCAAAAACACAAATCTAATCTATGTTAATAAGTAGTGATTAGCCATGGAGAAAGGGGCATAATGAGTGAGAAGGCAAATGAGGGGGGATTTCTGAGTTTGAGTAATTTCTATTTCTTGAGTTGGGTGATGATTACACAGGTCTTCATTGTGTGAACATTAATTGAGCTGTATGTTTGCAATTTGTGTACTTTTTAGAATATATGTTATATTTCAATACAAACATTTTTAGAGAAAGTTATAAGCAATTTAGTTGGATCTATTGAAATCTTATAAAAGCTATCAGAATATCTGTGACAGGAAATCTACAGTTTTTCAAAAGCTTACTTATTGGGAATCAGTAAACCATTCAATGGATTAATCTCATAAACTAAGGATTGCCATTTTATAGATGATGTTGGATTGGAGCTTTGGTGTGTCTGATTTCAAAGCCCATGGTCATAGCCACTATCATATACTATCTTCTGTTATGCTTAGATATTCTCTTACTTACTTATTTTTTATACTTTCATGTTATTTAAATTCCAGTTAGTTAGCATACAGTATAATATTAGTTTCATGAGTAGAATTAAGTGATTCATCACTTACATATAACACCCAGTGCTCATCACAGTTGCCCTCCTTAATACCTATCACCCATTTAAACTGATACAGCTGCCCACCTCCCTTCCAGAATCCCTTGGTTTGTTTTCTTTTTTTCCCATATTTTTTTTATTTTAAATTTTTAAAATTTACATCCAAATTAGTTAGCATATGGTGCAACAATGATTTCAGGAGTAGATTCCTTAGTGCCCTTTACCCATTTAGCCCATCCCCCCTCCCAAAACACCTCCTGTAACCCTCAGTTTGTTCTCCATATTTATGAATCACTTCTGTTTTGTCCCCCTCCCTGTTTTTATATTATTTTTGCTTTCCTTCCCTTAAATTCATCTGTTTTGTCTCTTAAAGTCCTCATATGAGTGAAGTCATATGATATTTGTCTTTCTCTGACTGACTAATTTCACTTAGCATAATACCCTCTAGTTCCAACCATGTAGTTGCAAATGGCAAGATTTCATTCTTTTTGATTGCCAAGTAATACTCCATTGTGTATATATATATATATATATATATATATATATACCACATCTTCTTTATCCATTCATCCATTGATGGACATTTGGGCTCTTTCCATACTTTGGTTATTGATGATAGTGCTGCTACAAACATTGGGGTGTATGTGTCCCTTTGAAACAGCACACGTGTATCCCTTGGATAAATACCTACTAGTGCAATTGCTGGGTCATAGGGTAGTTCTACTTTTAGTTTTTTGAAGAACCTCTGTACTGTTTTCCAGAGTGGCTGCACCAGCTTGCATTCCAACCAACAATGCAAAAGAGATCCTCTTTCTCCACATCCTCGCCAACATCTGTTGTTGCCTGAGTTGTTACTGTTAGGTATTCTGACAGGTGTGAGGCAATATCTCATTGTGGTATTGATTTGTATTTCCTTGATGATGAGTGAAATTGAGCATTTTTTCATGAGTTGGTTGGCCATCAGGATGTCTTCTTTGGAGAAGTGTCTATTCATGTCTTTTGCCCATGTCTTCACTAGATTGTTTGTTTTTTGGGTGTTGAGTTGGATAAGCTCTTTATAGATTTTGGATACTAACCCTTTATCTGATATATCGTTTGCAAATATCTTCTCCCATTCTGTCGGTTGCCTTTTAGTTTTGCTGATTGTTTCCTTCACTGTGCAGAAGATTTTTATTTTGATGAGGTCCCAGTAGTTCATTTATGCTTTTGTTTCCCTTGCCTCTGGAGACGTGTTGACTAAGAAGTTGCTGTGGCCAAGATCAAAGAGGTTTTTGCCTGCTTTATCCTCTAGGATTTTGATGGCTTCCTGTCTTACATTGAGGTCTTTCATCCATTTTGAGTTTATTTTTGTGTATGGTGTAAGAAAGTGGTCCAGGTTCATTCTTCTGCATGTCGCTGTCCAGTTTTCCCAGCACCACTTGCTGAAGAGACTGTCTTTATTCCATTGGATGTTCTTTCCTGCTTTGTCAAAGATTAGTTGGCCATACGTTTGTGGGTCCATTTCTGGGTTCTCTATTCTGTTCCATTGATCTGAGTGTCTGTTCTTGTGCCAGTACCATACTGTCTTGATGATGACAGCTTTGTAGTATAGCTTGAAGCTGGGATTGTGATGCCTCCTGCTTTGGTTTTCTTTTTCAAGATTGCCTTGGCTATTTGGGGGTCTTTTCTGGTTCCATACAAATTTTAGAAATGTTTCTTCTAGCTCTCTGAAGAATGCTGGTGTTATTTTGATAGGGATTGCATTGAATATGTAGATTGCTTTGGGTAGTATTGACATTTTAACAATATTTGTTCTTCCTATCCAGGAGCATGGAATCTTTTTCCATTTCTTTGTGTCTTCTTCAATTACTTTCATAAGCTTTCTATAGTTTTCAGTATATAGATTTTTCACCTCTTTGGTGAGATTTATTCGTAGGTGTTTTATGTTTTTTTGTGCAACTGTAAATTGGATCAATTCCTTGATTTCTCTTTCTGTTGCTTCATTGTTGGTGTATAGGAATGCAACCGATTTCTGTGCATTGATTTTATATCCTGCAACTTTTCTGAATTCAGGAATGAGTTCTAGCAGTTTTTTGGTGGAATCTTTTGGGTTTTCCATATAGAGCATCATGTCATCTGTGAAGAGTGAAAATTTGACCTCCTCCTGGCCGATTTGGATGCCTTTTATTTCTTTGTGTTGTCTGATTGCAGAGGTTAAGATTTCCAATACTATGTTGAATAACAGTGGTGAGAGTGGACATCCCTCTCTTGTTCCTGACCTTAGGGGGAAAGCTCTCAGTTTTTCCCCATTGAAGATGATGTTAGCTTTGGGTCGTTCATATATGGGTTTTATGATCTCGAGGTATGCTTCTTCTATCCCTACTTTCTTGAGGGTTTTTATCAAGACAGGATGCTGTATTTTGTCAAATGCTTTCTCTGCATCTATTGAGAGGATCATATGTTTCTTGTCCTTTCTTTTCTTGATGTGACGAATCACGTTAATTGTTTTGTGGATTTGAACTAGCCCTGCATCCCAGGTATAAATCCCACTTGGTCGTGGTGAATAATTTTGTTAATGTATTGTTGGATCCCGTTGGCTAATATCTTGTTGATGATTTTTGCATCCATGTTCATCAGGGAAATTGGTCTATAGTTTTCCCTTTTATTAGAGTCTCTGTCTGGTTTTGGAATCAAGTTAATGCTGGCTTCATAGAAAGAGTTTGGAAGTTTTCCTTCCATTTCCATTTTTTGGAACACTTTTTTTTAATTTTTTTTAATGTTTATTTATTTTTGAGACAGAGAGAGACAGAGCATGAATGGGGGAGGGTCAGAGAGAGAGAGGGAGACACAGAATCCAAAACAGGCTCCAGGCTCTGAGCTGTCAGCACAGAGCCCGACGCAGGGCTTGAACTCACGAACCGCAAGATCATGACCTGAGCCAAAGTCGGATGCTCAACCGACTGAGCCACCCAGGCGCCCCATGGAACACTTTGAAGAGAATAGGTGTTAACTCTTCCTTAAATGTTTGGTTGAATTCCCCCTGGAAAGCCATCTGGCCCTTGGCTCTGGTTTTTTGGCAGATTTTTGATTACTAATTCGATTTTCTTACTGGTTATGGGTCTTTTCAATTTTTCTATTTCTTCCTGTTTCAGTTTTGGCAGTGTGTATGTTTCTAGGAATTTGTCTATTTCTTCCCGACTGCCCATTTTATTGGCATATAATTGCTCCTAATATTCTCTTATTATTTTTTAAATTTCTGCTGTGTTGGTTGTGATCTCTCCTCCTTCATTCTTGGTTTTATTTATTTGGGTCCTTTCCCTTTTCTTTTTGATCAAATTTGCTAGTGGTTTATCAATTTTGTTAATTCTTTCAAAGAACCAGCTTCTGGTTTCATTGATCTGTTCTACTGTTTTGTTGTTGTTGTTGTTGTTGTTGTTGTTGTTGTTGCTGCTGTTGTTTTGTTTTGATAGCATTAATTTCTGCTCTAATCTATCATTTCCTGTCTTCTGCTGGTTTTGGGTTTTATTTACTGTTCTTTTTCCACTCTTTAAGGTGTAAGGTTAGGTTTTGTGTCTGAGATTTTTCTTCCTTCTTTAGGAAGGCCTGGATTGCTATATAATTTCCTCTTATGACCGCCTTTGCTGTGTCCCAGAGGTTTTGGGTTGGGTGTTATCATTTTCATTGGCTTCCATATACTTTTTAAGTTCCTCTTTAACTTCTTGGTTAGCCCATTCATTCTTTAGTAGGATGTTCTTCAGTCTCCAAGTATTTGTTATCTTTCCAAATTTTTTCTTGTGGCTGATTTTGAGTTTCATAGCATTGTGGTCTGAAAATATGCATGATATGATCTCGATCTTTTTGTACTTACTTAGGGCTGGTTTGTGTCCCAGTATATGGTCTATTCTGGAGAATGTTCCATGTGCACTGGAGAAGAATGTGTATTCTGCTGCTTTAGGATGAAATGTTCTGATATATCTGTTACGTCCATCTGGTGCAGTGTGCCATTCAAAGCCATTGTTTCCTTGTTGATTTTTTGATTAGATGATCTGTCCTTTGCTGTGAGTGGGGTGTAGAAGTCTCCAACTATTATGGTATTGCTATTGATGACTTTCTTTATGTTTGTGATTGATTTATATATTTTGTTGCCCTCAGTTTGTTTTATGTAGTTAAGAGTCTGTTTTCTGATTTGCCTATTTTTCCCCCCTATGTTCATCTGTTTTGTTTCTTAAGCTCTACATGAATGAAATCATATGGTATTTGTCTTTGTCTGACTGACTTATTGTATACCATTTCTTCTTTATCCATTCATCAGTCAAAGGACATTTGGGCTTTTTCCATAATTTAGCTTTTGTTGATAATGATGCTATGAAGATCAGGGTGCATGTGATCCAGAGAATCTGTATTTTTGTGTCCTTTCAGTAAGTACCTAGTAGTGCAATTCCTAGATTGTACAGTAATTCTTTTTTTTTTTAACATTTGAGGAACCTCCGTATGGTTTTCCAGAGGAGCTGCACAGTTTGCATTCCAGCAACAGTGTAAGAGAGTTCTCCTTTCCCAATATCCACGTCAATATCTGCCATTTCTTGTGTTGTTTATTTTAGCCATTTTAGGCAGATGTGAGGTGATATTGTAGTTTTGTTGTATTTCCCTGATGATGAGAGATGTTGAGCACCTTTTAATGTGTCTGTTAGCCATCTGTATGCCTTCTTTGAAAAAATGTCTATTCATGTCTTCTGCCTACTTTCTAACTGGGTTATTTGTTGTTTGGGTATTGAGTTTGATAAGTTCTTTATAGATTTTGAATACTAACCCTTTATCAATGTTTCACTTGCAAATATCTTCCCCCACTCTGAAGGCTGCCTTTTAGCATTATTGATTGTTTGCTTTGTGTTCAGAAGCTTATTATCTTGATGAAGTCCCAACAGTTCATTTTTCCTTTTGTTTCCCTTGCCTCCAGAAACGTATCTAGTAAGAAGTTGCTATATCTGATGTCAAAGAGGTTATTGCCTATGTTCTCCTCCAGGATTGTTGATGGTTTCTTGTCTCATATTTAGGTCATTCAATCATTTGGAACTACTTTTGTGTATGGTGTAAGAAAGTAGTCCAGTTTCATTCTTTTACATATCTCTGTCCAGATTTCCCAACACAATATATGTAAGAGACTGTCTTTTTTCCATTAGATATTCTTTCTTCCTTTGTAGATTAGTTCACCATATAGTTGTGGGTCTGTTCCTGGATTTTCTATTCTGTTCCATTGATCTATGTGTCTGTTTTTGTGCCAGGACCATACTGTCTTGATCACTACAGCTTTGTAATATAACCAGAAGTCTGAAATTGTGATGCCTCCAGCTTTGCTTTTCTTTTTCAAGATTGCTTTGGCTATCTGGAGTCTTTTCTGGTTCCATACAAATTTTAGGGTTGTTTTTTCTAGTTCTGTGAAAAATGCTAATAGTATTTTGATAGGGATTGCATTAAATGTGTAGATTGCTTTGGGTAGTATTGACATTTTAACAATATTTGTTCTTCTAATCCATGAGCATGGAACGTTTTTAAATTTCTTTGTGTCATCTTCAATTTCTTTCTTCAGTGTTTGTAGTTTTCAAAGTACAGATCTTATACCTCTATAGTTAGGTTTATTCCTAGGTATATTATGGGATTTCGTGCGATTGTAAATGGAACCAAGTCCTTGGATTCTCGTTCTATTCATTTCTTGTATAGAAATGCAACAGATTTCTCTGTACATTGATTTTGTATCCTGTGAATTTATCGAATTCATGTATCAGTTCTAGCTATTTTTTGGTGGAGTGTTTTGAGTTTTGTACATAGATTACCATGTGATCTGCAAATAGTGAAAGTTTGACTCTCCCTTGCTTATTTGCATTCCTTTTATTTCTTTTTGTTCTCTGATTGCTGAGGCTGGGACTTCCAGTACTACGTTAAATAACAGTGGTGAGAGTGGCTATCCCTGTCTTGTACCTGACCGTAGAGGAAAAGCTATCACTTTTCCCCCATTGACAATGATATTAGCAGTGGGTTTTTTGTATATGGACTTTATGATGTTGAATTATGTTCTCTCTATCCCCATATTGTTCATGATTTTTATCAAGAATAGATTCTGTACTTTGTCAAATGTTTTTTCTGCATCTGTTGAGAGGATCATATGGTTCTTATCCTTTTATTTATGTGGTGTATTATGTTGATTGATTTGTGAATATTGAACCACACTTGCAGCCCACTTGATCTATGTGAATGATTCTCTTAATGTACTATTGGGTTCGATATGCTAGTATTTTGTTGAGAATTTTTGCACGTTCAGCAGGGATATTGGCCTATAATTATCTTTTGTAGTAGGACCTTGTCTGGTTTTGGAATCAGGGTAATGCTGGCATCATGGAAGGAGTTTGGAAGTTTTACTTCCATTTCTATTTTTTGGAACAGTTTGAGAAGAATAGGTATTAACTCTTTTCTAAATGTTTTGTAAAATTCCCCTGTGAAACCATCTAGCTCAGGAGTTTTGTTTGCTGGGAGAGTGAAATTTTTAATTACTGATTCCATTACTTTGTTGTTTATCAGTCTGTTCAAGTTTTATATTTCTTCCTATTTCAGTTTTGTTTGTTTATATGTGTCTAGGAATTTATCCATTTCTTCCCAAATGCCCACTTTTTTGGTCTATAATTTTTTTATAATATACTCTTATAGTCATTTTAATTTCTGTGGTGTTGGTTTTGGTCTCTCCTCTCTCACCCAGTTTTATTTATTTGGTCCTTTCTCTTTTTAATAAGTCTTGCTAGGGGTTTATTAATCTTATTAATTTTTTCCAAAGAACCATCTCCTGGTTTCATTGATACATTCTACTGCTTTTTCTGTTTCTATATCATTTATTTCTGCTATAATCATTATTCTTTCCCATCTTCTACTGGCTTTAGGCTTCATTTGTTGTTCTTTATCTAGCTCCTTTAGGTGTAAGGTTACATTGTTTATTTGAGATTTTTTTTGCTTCTTGAGGCAGACCTGTATTGCTATATACTTCCTTCTTATGACTGCTTTTGCTGCATCCCAAAGATTTTAGACTTTTTTGTTTTCATTATCGTTTGTTTCCATGTATTTTTTAATTTCTTCTTTAATTCCTCATTGACCCATTCATTCTTTAGTAGGATGTTCTTTTAACCTCCATGTATTTGTGGTCTTTCCAATTTTTTTCTTGTGGTTGACTTCATATTTCATAGCATTGTGGTTAGAACATATGCATGATATGATCTCAATCTTTTTGTACTTGTTGAAGCCTGATTTGTGACCTAGTATATGATCTATTCTAGAGAATGTTACTTGTGCACTTGAAAAGAAATTGTATTCTGCTGCTTTAGAATGAAATGTTCTGAATATATATGTTAAGTCCATCTGGTATAGTGTGTCATTTAAAGCCATTGTTTCTTTATTGATTTTCTCAGTAGATGATCTATCCTTTGATGTAAGTGTCGTGTTAAAGTCACCTATTATATTATTATCAATGACTTCCTTTATGTTTGTTTGGCTGTTATGGGTTCTTTCAGGTTGAGGGCATAAATATTCACAACTGTTAGACATTCTTATTGGATAGACACCTTTATTATGATAGAGTGCCCTTCTTCATATCTTGTTACAGTCTTTGGTTTAAAATCTAGTTTGTTTGATGTAACTATTGCTACTCCCTCTTTCTTTTGTCATCCATGTGCAGGATAAATGCTTTTCCATCCCCTCACTTTCAGTCTGCTGGTGTATTTAGGTCTACAATGTGTCTCTTGTAAGAAGTATATAGATAGGTCTTGTTTTTTTCATCTATTCTGATACCCTATGTCTTTTGATTGGAGCATTTTGTCCATTTAAATTCAGAATAATTATTGATAGATATGAACTTAGTGTCTTTTTATTCTTATTTTGTGATTGTTTCTGGAGATTGTCTCTGTTCCTTTCTAGTCATTTTCATTTTTGGTCTTTCTTTCCCACTCAAAAAGTCCCCTTTAATATTTCTTGCAAGTCTGGTTTAGTGGTCATGAACTCCTTATTTTTTTTGTTTTTCAGGGAAACTCTTTTTCCCTCCTTCTATTCTGAATGACAGCCTTGCTGGATACAGTATTCTTGGCTGCATATTTTTCACTTTCAGCATGTTGAATATGTCACACCACTCCCTTCTGGCCTGGCAAGTTTCTGTGGAGAGATCTGCTGCTAACATTATTTGTCTTCTCTTGTAAATTAGGGACTTCTTTTGTCTTGCTACTTTTAGGAGTTTTTCTTTATCTCTATATTTTGGAAATTTAACTACATTATGTGTTAGTGTTGGTCTGCTTTTGTTTATTTTGATGGGAGTTCTTCTGCCCCTCCTGAATCTGGATGTCAGTTTTCTTCCACAGATTATGGAAGTTTCAGCTGTCATTTCCAAATAAAACTTCTGCCCCCTTTTCTCTATTCTTCTTCTTCTGGGACTCCTATCATACAAATGTTATTATGCTTTGTGGAATCACTAAGTTCCCTAAGTCTACATTCATGATTTAATATTTTTCAGCTTCATTACTTTCCATAATTTTATCACCCATATCATTCATTCATTCTTCCACTTCTTCCATTCTTGTAGTCATTATATCCAGTCAATTTCTAACCTCAGTTATTGCATTTTAATGCAATAATGACCTATTTTTTAAAGTTTGTTTGTTTGTTTGTTTGTTTGTTTGTTTGTTTTGAGACAGAGAAAGAGAGAGTGTCCACACGAGTAGGGCAGAGGCATAAAGAGAAGGAGGGAGAGAATCCAAAGCAGTCTCCTTGCTATAAGCACAGAGACTAATGCAGGGTCCAATCCCATGAATCACAAGATCATGACCTGAGCCAAAAGCAAGATCCTGATGCTTAACTCACTGAGCCACCCAGGCTCCCCTGCCTAACTATTGTTTAGGTGTTTTATCTCTGTGATAAAGGACTCCCTGATGTCTTTTATGCTTCCCTCCAGTCTGGCTAGTATCCTTGTGAGTGTTGCTTTTAATTCTGGATCAGGCATATTACTTATATCTGTTTCAATTATATCTCTGGCCATGACCTTTTCTTGTTCTTTTTGAGGGGATAAATTCCTCCATCTTGGCATTTTGTCTAGGTCTCTGTTTTCTTCTCTGTGTTAGGAAAGCCTTTTATGTTTCTTGAGTAATGGCTATACTAAGAAGAGGTCATATACTACCCAGGACCTGGCACTTCTGGATGTGTCTCTGGTGTGTTCTGTGTTTACCCTTCTGCTATGTTTTGGTTACTCTTTCCCTCAGGGAAATCCTTTGCAGAGTTTCTCCTTGCCTACAATTGGAAGTGTTTGGATCTTGATTTAGAATGTGGTGAGTTTTAACTTGGTATGTCCTGATATGCTTGGTAATAGAGACCTGATGCTCTTTCCACTAGTTCTGTAACTCTGCAGACCTCTATTGTCAGTAGACATGGTGTGTAACTCAGCAGACCTCTATAGTCAGTAGACGTGATGTGTGCAGGGGGTCTTCTGAAGGAAGGGCCCATTGCTCTGGTTCTCAGGCACAGTTGCCCAAGAACAGCAGCATCAGCAGAGTTCAGGTAGGTGAGGCTTGGTGTAAGAGGTTTAGGGTGCTAGTGTTGGTGCTGTGCTGGTTATTAAAGTTAGTTTATTATAAGAGGAAGGGGAGAGAAGTTATGCCCACCAGGTCTTTTGTCCCTGAGAGGCAATGCTACCTTTACTAGATGTGCTCCAATAAGGATGAGCCATCTCTCCCAGTGTGTCCCAGTGCATCCTCAGATCACACTACCTACTCCCAGACTATCTGCCCTCCCTCTCCACCGGAGTACTGCAGTACCCTCAGCGCTCCACACAAACCATACCACAGACCTCTAAAACTCCAGTCTTTGAGCCCCACTGGTTGAAAAATTTCAGGAAGATCAGCCCCTCTCATTTTCCCAATCAATGAATTTGGGGACACGTTCTCCTTGTATATTCCCCTGTGTGTTACTCTCTCTCTTACCTGTCTCTGCAACCAGGGCTTCCTCCCCTTTACAGCACCCCTGATCCATTTCTCCCACAAACCATGCCTCCACACCTCCTACCTTTGATGATGTGGCCTCTTTTCCCCCTCTAGTTGTGTAGTTTGTTCTATCAGTCCTCAGATCTATTTCTTGAGGATTCAGAATTATTTAATGTTTATCTAACTGTATTCTGGGGATGAGGCCAGCCTAGGATCCTCCTACTACTGTGCCATCTCAGTTCCCTCTCTTCCTTACCACTTTTAAGCTAAACATCTGTGGTTCTGTTTTCTTTTTATTTTCCTATTTTATTTTATGACACCAAGGGACAGTAAAATACTAAGTAAATTTTTAATTGTGTTTCAAAATTCCACACTAAAGCTGAAAAATATTTATTTTCCTTAAATAAGGCCAGTTAGTATTGTGCATATGTATGTATGTATGTATGTATGTATTATTTTGTGTGTGTGTGTTGTGATCACAAAACTTAGGTATATGCATGTTGTATGACATACCTTTTGAATAATTAATCACTTGGTTCAAAACACTTTTAATATTTTACTCAGCATTTGACCACAGCTGAACACGGAACACAGAACTGTGTTGGACATTTAACTTTTTTTTTCCTCCTAAAGATGTACTAACTAATTCAGAATTTTTCAGAGAATGCAATCAGTTTTATTTTTTCCAATGTGCATTGACTTGTATGCAGAGCTATTAAATTGTATCTTTCACTGTTCATTTATGGCCCAATGATAACTTTTACTTAGTTCCCTAGGAGTGTTTTATAATTCTCCCCTCATCTTGACTAGCTCTATTATCCATTCTTCTTCTAGTTCTTAATAAATTGATGAAACTGCAACACCACCAGTTATATATAGGACTATATCACCTCCCAATTAACCTTTTATACATACTGAAATTGGGTCATACTTCCTTCCCTCTTAAATGTTTTATACTTATATAGTTAAAGTAGTGTATGCTCACCCTTTGGTTACTGAATTTAGTATGCAAGTACCAAAGACATGAGAATAGTATTGTATTCATAGAGGCAAACACTTTTTTCCCTAGAGTTTAGTCATTTAGTTCATCTATTGCATATCGCACATGATTATCTTCTGACTTTTATCCATTAAAAATAGTTGTCCAGTATTCCACCTCTGCTCATGCATACATTTGTAATTGCTCTAACTAAATGCATCTGATATATTTAAATGTATCTGATATATTTATTATTGAAAACATTTATTCACAAGACACTTTATAGCATAAATATTCAACTAATTTTTTCAGGTAGCTATAGTTTAGAAGCCTATATCAGAATTTAATGTATACAACTTTGTGATATGATACACCTATTTTCTTTGCTTAATTTTGCAGAAACTATGCTACAGAATTCCTAAAAGGACAAAAACAAATAAACCATTATTTCCTAAAGAAAGGTTTTAAAAATTAATGAATTAATATGACAGGGTGGTTAAATGTTTGGCTCCTTTAATGTTGTAATGCATACAACTCGCCCAGAAGACCATTAAGTGATTGTTATCTGTATTATGGAGAACAGTAGATCCTCATTCCTCTCAGGTAGATGCAGCAAACTAACAAACCTTCCTTTATTATAGAGTATAGATACTAATTATAGAGCAGCTATCAAAGTTTAAACTTGTTCAAAGTTAGAAACAATGATACACCCACATACTCTTTCCGCCACCTTTCAGTAACCTACCTGTTTTAAAACTTTGTAGCTTTAGCTCATATTATTAGCTTTTACTTTTTTTTTTTTCTTCAAGATACTTGGAAAAGGTGAAATAGGAGAAGAAATCATTACAATTCAATAGTATTTCTGCATTACTGGTGAGTTTAATATTTTGACTTATTTCTGTCATAGACACTTGGTTATAAATCCAAATGAATATTTTAAGTCAGTCTTGGAAGACAAATAGCTCATCACAACCTGTTAAGCTTTATTTGTGAAAGCATAATGGGAAGTTTAAGGACAGAGGAAGATACTTACAATACCAAGATTTTCATGGAAATTAATCTGACCTATTTCTAAACTTAAATTCCAAGTCTGAGTTTTGAAACAAACTTTCTACGGCATCATAGCTATTCTGTGATGACTATTACATAAATAGCTTTTTGTACTAGGCCAAATAAAAAATGCTCTTATTTTCAAATCTCTGAAAAACTATTTGTGGTGACATTGAATAAACAAGAATCCTTTTAAAAGAATAGGTCATTGCTACCATGAAGTCAATTTCAGTATTCCTTTCCCAGAACTATTTTGCATATTGGGTCATATAACAGTTTTAATCCTAGTAACTTTATTTAAGAGCTCACCTACAATCTCGTGACCTTATGGAAAAAGTATGAAATTAGAACTTTAATATGAATTTAAAAAAGGGCAAACATCCAGAGTTTAAAATACTATAGTACTTAGCTACTTCTCATTTATAAAGATGCTTCTTAAGCACTAATCATCCACTTAAAACCCTTGTGAGCATGGCTGAACTAGGAGCAAATCTTAGTTCTAAGGAGAGAAAAGTGAAAAGTTTGTAGTGAAGCTATATTCTTCCATAGCTATCTCCAGGCAAAATCTCCTAAAAAGATGTCAGTTAAATTAAACAGGCTGTTCTAAACAGCCTGTTATCTAAACAGGCTGTTCAGTAGATTAACATTTTCAGTTTTTCCTGAAACCCTTGGGTATAACTCAAAGCTTTGTCTCACAGTTGGCTAAAATTTCAGGATTAAGAAATCAGGGAGACCCAGAACCATCCTGGATATTTGTACATCTTCAAGATCAGTGATACACTGATACAAATCTTAATACACGGGTAATGACCAGAATTGGACACATTGCCAAGAATATAACCAGTTGACTCACCATGTCTAATTCCTTGTAGGTCAGTAATTCATTTCTGACTATGGCAGTTTCAGTCAAACTTTTGGGGTTAAGGAATGCATGTGGGTATCACTGACTGCCACAGGCAGACTTGAGGCATAAACAAGAGAGAAGACCAAATAGAAGGGAAGAAGTGATTGTGGTAGAAGATCACCAACGAATTCTTAAGGTGTCAGCTGTAATTACTATCAGTGACCCAGAGGGCAGGGAGATAAATGTGTTAGCTATTAAAGTAATAAAATGAGTAAGAGTAAATTCAAGGAACAAGTCATGCTGGAAAGTGCAGGAAGATTACTACATATAATAGCCAATTTTTGGAGGAATCATGTCAGAAACTAGGATATTGCATGTAGATAGAATGTATGACCTATAAAAAATACAACGCAAGAAATATGTCAAATGCAAGTATGATATTGTGGCAGGAAAATAGTACAACTGCACATATGCACAACACTTACACATACATACAGGTGCAAATTCCTAACCCTATATTCCTGTTCTGTATTTCTCCATTACATTATTACTTTTTAGTATACTTCACAATTTATTTATTATGTAATCTCTCTCTCTTTCCCTATAGAATTGAAACTCTACTAAGGTAGAAAATTTTGTCTGTTTTATTTATTGATATATGCCTAGCATATATAACAGTATCTGGAACATAATAGGCTTAATAAATATCTACTAACTGAATGAATTTCTTGAATGAGGTTTAAGAAATGGCTATGGGATATTCCAGAGTGGATGTGTGAAGGGCACAAAGCACACAGAGCTCATTGCAGTGGATTTTTTATTAACTACTACTTCTATAGCCATGTAGAAACCATCTTTGAGTACAAGTTCTTTATACCTGCTACTTATTAGACAAATAGAATGGAGACCATTGTACCCGACATGAAGCAACAAAGGGGAGAGAAACAGAAGGGTTTCAAAGAGAATGCTGAAGGATGAGGGGGTGATAGATTCTGTGGGGTCCTGTTGTTTATTGTAAGGATTTTGGCATTGACTCAAAGTGGGGTGGGATGCAACTAAAAGTTTTTAAGAAGAGGAGTAACTTGATTTGACATATATCTTTAACAGAATCTCTTGGGACGTGTGAAAAATTAACCATAGAAGTAGAAAGGCCAAAGCAGGGAGACCAGTTAAGAAACTACTATAGTAATTCAGAAGATAGATGATGTTGGCTTGGACCTGGGTGGTAGTGATGGAGGTTTTGAGAACTGGTCAGATTGAGGATATGATTTGAACATATAGCCAATGGGATTTCTTTATGGATTGGATATGGCATGTGAGAGAAGGAGAATGAGTCAAGGATGACACCAATGTTTTTTGGCTGAGCAAATGGAAGGAAAGAGCTATCACTTACTCAAATGGAAGACATGGTAGGTTGGCAGATTGGGAATGTTAAAAAAAATGTAGGATATTTCAGTATGTTTTCAGATAATATGTTTCTCCCTTAGGTGGTGTGCTGTAGTGGTAGTTGTGGATATTTGTCACTTCACTGTTTGTTGTTAGCAAACAAAACTGTAGGTAGGTATTTTTTGTTTGTTTGTTGTTATTTGTTTTGACTTCTGAGATTGAATTTAATTCAGTACAAAGTATTCAGAATATCAAGGAACAAATAGATTTTATTATAGATTATTTGAGCACATTAAGATAAGTTGATTTAGTGTTTTACTGTAATAATTCATCAAGAGAAATTAAATATTTTTGGTGCTTATCCCCTTAAATTGATTGATACCAGTAAGCTATGCAAATTAAATATATATATGTGCATGAGGTGGAAACTACTAGCAAAAGCAAGATCAATGTGACAATCAGCTACACCATATTAAAACTAAAAGGTTACACACACACACACACACACACACACACACCTCAGAAGTTACAATAATTTCTGAATATTAAATCCTAAGGAGTATATTACTGATATAAGTCTTGTGAAAAATCTGTACAATCTTAGTATAGCTACTATTTGGGCATTTGTTAAGCAAAAAGTATTTGGACACATACCCATACCCTTTGATCCAGATTTCCATTTCTACTTCTTTCCTTTTGAGGTAATATTAAGAAGGCACATAAATATTTACATTCCATGATGTTTCTCATGGTATTTGTTACTATAACAAAAATTGAAGACCATTTAAATATCCAAACCTAGAAGATTTAAATGAATTATGACACACTCATGCAATGGAATGCTGTGTATCTAATTCAAAGAATGTTATAAAAGTGTATTTACTAGTATAGAAAAAAACTGCCTGACATATTCAGTGAAAAAAGCAACTTACAAAACAAAATTACATATGACCTCATTTGGAGGATGGTGAGTTAATCTACTTATGAACAGAAAAGTTCTGTAACTATATACCACAAAATGGCAACTGCTTATCATTGGTGAGATTATGGGCAATTTCTATGGTTATCTCTATTTTTTAAAATAACATATAATTCTTTTATAATTAAATGTTCAAATGTATGGAAAAACAAATATTACAGTAGACTGAAGTATTTCATGATTTTGAAAGATACACAATTCTTGTTTTCCCTGGAGACACACCCTTCATGCATCATAGGATAACCTTTAAAAGCATATTATTACTGGCAGTCGTTGGCTACAATATTCCTGATTGAAATTAGTATAAATAATGAGTTGCCAAATTAAGTGTTTAACACATTCACAAAAATCCTTTAAAATGTGAGAAATGTGCCTAATACCCACATGTCCATAATATTACTTTTAGGGTTTTACCAATTACAATAAAAATTTAAACAAATAACAATTAGTATGAATTCTCATAGGACTTTATGTGCTTTTTAGTTAGCTATACAAAAAGAGACTAGGCAAAAATTCTCAACAGGAGAACAGATAGCCAGTATCTTTAATTTTCCCTTTAAATATCCACTTTTTTTCTCCATATGGCAAGGCAAATAACATATATATGGCCAACTTTAGATTATGCAAGGTCAAGAGGGACAGAAACAACATGGATAATTGAAGTCCACTGATAATCCAGAAACCTAATTTTACCTAATAGTTGCAACCACCTTCTGGATAGAATTCTTCAGTAGAGCTGCTAATGAGAAGCATAATTGAGTGTTTTGAATTCATCTGCTTTCAGTTATACATTGCAGGTGCTAATGAGCAGTGAAAAAAAAGCAGTCAAAAGGCTGTCAGCCAGAGGAAGCACTAGGAGAAAAAACAAGACCTGGATAACCCAGAAACTGGATAATCAGCCTCAAATGGTTGAGTTGACTGCAATGAGGATCAGCTATTAAATATCTGCTTAACTAAATTCCATGAGGATATATGTCATGAAACCATATCTTCATATTGAGGGTTTTCACATATGTGTAGTCTATGTTGGTTAATATGAATTATGGTATAGTTTTAGAAATTCTCTAAACTATGGTGATTTTCATTGTCAGCAATGATAGGATATTTATTTTCAGAACACAGCTAATCAACTGCCAGCTCCTCTGCTAAATATGGCCAACATGCTGCTTATGAGTCAGGACTCTGGCAGACAGCCCTGTTTTTAGACCAATGGGAATATTATTAACTCATTCCTATGCCTTTCTGGGAGAGAATATAAGCATTGCTGGCATCCACATCATTTTTTTTTGCTCCAAATTCATGTTTTAGTAAACAGAATTTTTATTTTTTTATTTTTTCAATATATGAAATTTATTGTCAAATTGGTTTCCATACAACACCCAGTGCTCATCCCAACAGGTGTCCTCCTCAATGTACATCACCCACTTTCCCTTCCCTCCCACCCCCCATCAACCCTCAGTTTGTTCTCAGTTTTTAAGAGTCTCTTATGCTTTGGCTCTCTTCTAATCTAACCTCTTTTTTTTCTTCCCCTCCCCCATGGGTTTCTGTTAAGTTTCTCAGGATCCACATAAGAGTGAAAACATATGGTATCTGTCTTTCTCTGTATGGCTTATTTCACTTAGCATAACACTCTCCAGTTCCATCCACATTGCTACAAAGAGCCATATTTCGTTCTTTCTCATTGCCCTGTAGTACTCCATTGTGTATATAAACCACAGTTTCTTTATCCATTCATCAGTTGATGGACATTTAGGCTCTTTCCATAATTTGGCTATTGTTGAGAGTGCTGCTATAAACATTGGGGTACAAGTAGAGAAGTTATTTCCATTTATGGCAGTAGTTTAAAACAAAGTACACTGTAAACTATCTGATATTTGTAATCAAAACTGTATCTGTACATGAATATTGTTTTCTATAGCAATTGTGAGTAATCTCCATTTATAGCAGTCATTTTGAGTAAATGAGATTTTTAATCATTTTAATATCAACTGTTATTTCTTGATCTTACCCTATGATGAGTGTGTCCCTGTGCCCATATTGGTTTTTTTGTTTATTTTATTTGATTTTATTTGAGTGAGAGTATGAGTGGGAGAAGGGCAGAGAGAGAGAGAGAGAGAGAGAGAGGGAAAATCTCAAGCAGGCTCTATGATCAGCATGAATCCTGATGCAGGGCTTGATCCTATCTATGACCCTGTGATCGTGACCTGAGCTGAAATCAAGAGAGGAGCACTCAGCCGGCTGAGCCACCCAGGCACCTCCCCACTTTGCCCATATTGTGAACAAAAGGACAAATGAGCTAGTTTTATATGATAAGAGTTACACCACTTGAATATTTTGACTACTTTCTAGCTTTTGCTTAAAACTAAAGAAGTAATTCTCAATCCAATTTCAGGTAGCATTCACTAAATTCTAACTAACTGAAAAATTCAAGTCCCTAAATTTCTGCTTTAGTGAAAATGTGGGTGAACTCTATTCAACTTGCTTTTGTAAAATATAATGGCATGAATGGATAAATTGTAAAAATTTACTCATATTGAGCCCTTGCTAATGTGCTTGATCTGATAGTAAGTGCTTTATATGTATTGACTCATGTAATACTTTCAAAAACCCTTTGGAGAAACTTTATAATATATATATATAGATAGATAGATAGATAGATAGATAGATAGATAGATATAGATGAGGGACTGTGATTAAGAACCTTGTCAAAATTCACCTACAGCTCATAAATGAGAGGGCTCAAATTTAAACCTAAGTAGTTGACCACTGGAGTCAAGCTTTATAATTCTCCATGCTGTATAGCTTCACTTATTTTTCCGTTGCCTAAAGTATGTAGGCTGAATATGACTACCTTTTAGGTACTCCAGAACCATCTTCCAGCTTTTATCTCTACTCATTTGGCAAGTGTCTATTGCATTCAAATAGACCCACAGAAATTCTATTTAGTACATAGTACTAAACATAGTACTAAACATAGTATTTAGTACATAGTACATAGATTTTGAATTACCTTCCATGTGTGTATCAACTTGATTTCTAATTATTAGAGGGAAAGAGACAAGCACATGAATAGAGCACATGTGGATCTCTGCTATGCTGGAGGCTCAGGGTCTGTGGGTGGTTCTGGCTCTGCTAGATAATAGGTCAAATAAAAAAAGCTCTAGTATTAGAGTCATCCTAAGAACTTGAAAGCAGAAGGCAATGCTATTTGTGGCTTAGTAATACACTGATGTACAAGTAAGGGGAGAAATGATTCTTGGAATGGAATGGAATGGAAACTAAGGCTACAACATCATGGCTGACATCCAGAGGTATGACAAATGCAGTAGTTATGGTCTGGAGCAGCAGAGAGAGATGACAAGTGCTATAAAGAGGAGGAAAGCCATCACTAGCCATTCATGAACCATTTGAGCCACTCCTTGATTCTGCTCCAGCCCCTTCAGCAGTATGGATTCCAGAGACACAGCTATTGGAGGCTTAGAGATTGATTGGATTTTACTATTATTGAACCCTTTCCTCCCCAACTTCATTAGTAGACTCAAAGTAAGGTTACATACATAGATATTTAAAATTATTTTTCTGTCACTACCCAAACCAACCAACCTAGACAAATCTTTGTTCGATGGATCACATCCCAATTTTATGTAAAGACCATGCTTGAATGTTGTCTTTTCCCCCATTATTGATTCTTTTTCCCATAGTTTGTTTTTTTATTTCTTTATCTTATATACTTATTGAGTGTATACATATAAATATATATATACATACACATATACATACACACACACACACAAAGTACTCTACAGGTCACATACGGAATACAAAGGTGAATAGGACATAGGTGCTTTCAGCCTAGTGAAGGAGCCAGACATACCCACAAATTATAAAATAATATCTCTGGGTGCCTGGGTGGCTCAGTAGGTTAAGCATCCAACTTCAGCTCAGGTCATGATCTCACAGCTTGTGGGTTTGAGCCCTGCATCAGGCTCTGTGCTGATAGCTCAGAGTCTGGAGCCTGAAACCTGCTTGGGATTCTGTGTCTATCTCTCTCTCTGCCTCTCTGTCTCCTCTCTCCTCTCTCTCCATCTCTCAAAATGAATAAACATTAAAAAATATTTTTTAAATAAATAGTATCCCAAAGATGGAAAAGTTCACGAATATTACTGAGTAATGGCTGAAACTGAAATCCCTTATGTTCTAGGTCCCAAATTGGTGAAGGGACCATTTTTTGTATTTTGGTCTAGTGGCATAGTCAGTATTAGTCCTGCCTGGATTGGAGAACAGGAGAGACAAATGGGTATATCCTTTTCCAAATCTCTTGCTTACTTATAAACGTCAGAATTTTTACTATCTCAGATAATCTTTATGCTAAAGACAATAGATTCAAGGAGACTCCTTTAAGCTGTGTTAGGATGGAGCCATGGGAACGAAGCAGGTATGGAAAGTCAAATAATTCATTAGAGAGCTTACTCAAAGGAGCAGAGAAAAGAAGTAAAAAGCAGGCATTAAGCAGTGTACTGCAATCAGAAGTCTGCGAAGACGGAGGAAGTGTGATGAAAGGCAGGATGAGGAAAGAGTTCCAGGAAATATTACAGGTTAGAATATAAAGGCAGCAACCTTTCTGAGGCATCTCTGGCTTCACCTTACTAAAGCACCAAGATTCGTTCTACTACATACTGTTATTTCCTGAAATTTGGCAACTGATTTTAAAAGTCTTTTATTTTGGCTTACTTAAATAACAAAAGGTGGTATGTCTACTCCTTACAGCCTTCTTTTGAGAATGGGGCTGTCTTAAAGACCTGATCCTCCCTTCCAATTCCAGGAAGACAGGATCCTGGCAGATGAAAATTCTGATACTGAATAGGGGGGTGGGGGTGGGGGTGGGGGCTCACCCAAGCACGTGTTATTTATCAGAAATACTCCTAAAACTCAGCCATCTAGAAATACCAAAAATAATTGGGTAAGTGAATATATGTGTGATAACCACATCCAAAAGGAAAACTGCTATAAATATTGGTGTCAGACAAAATACAATTTAAGAAAAAACATGTAGTGGGACAAAATAAGTTTATATTCATTAAAAAGGATCCAAAATAAAGGTATTGTAGTAATGAATTTTATGCACTAAAAAAGTAATATCGAAATTCTTTAAGCATATGATGATAATGTTAAAAATAAAAATTGAAATGGACAGAAACAGAATTGCAAAAGCTTAACATACCATCATTACCCTCTATCAAGTATATTAAAATATTGAAATATGGGGTATAATAATATTCATTACATTACAACATGTAATATTAAAAGATTGGAAACCTAAATGTCCATCCAGAGACTATTGGCTAGATGTATTATGCTAATCTATACAATAAGCCACATTAAAAAATGTGGTGTCTCTCTATATAATGGTACAGAATGATGACCTTGATAAGTAAAAAGAAATTGCAGTAACAGGTTTAGGATGATGTTAATTTTGTAAAGACCAAACTACATTTAATATATATCTATATCTATCTATATAGATATATAGACATCCTCCGTGTAAATGCATACAGAAATGGGCATTAAAATTCTCTGTATATCTAAAGTTTTGATTTTACATGTATATGCTTGTGTTTTGTTTTTGTACATTTAGAAAATTATTTTATTTTAATTTATAGACAACTTAAGAATAGCAATAACCATAGACCAAACTAAAACATAAAGATCCAATAATTTCTCCCAGGAAATTCTCAGCCTTGGCAGATTTACAGGCAAATTTCCATACAATGTAGTCTATTTGAGATCATTAAAAAAATGTTTAAATCATCTGGAGTGGATTTCAGTTTTTGGTTTGCTTTTTGGGGGAGAGTTGCCTGCATATGTTTTGTGTCTGTCCAGCATCTGAACCTCCCTTTTATGTTTGAGGAATTCCCCACAGAGTATTTGGAGAAAGCAAGACCTAACTTGCCTTCCATTATAGAAACCAAAAAGACCAGAGCTCTCTCTACGTCCAAACCCTAAGATATAAACACATGACCTTCTACCAGGGAATTGGAATCTAAACTATAGAAGTAGGAATAGGTAAGACTTCTTTTGACAGCAATATCCAGGATACAATGGTAGCAATCCCAGCACTGTGTTCACCAGACTGTTCCATGGCAAGATGTAAATTGTTGTGCTGACCCTTATCCTCCTGTGGTTCATTTAATGCTTTCAAAGTGATCTTAGGTCTTCAATCTTCCTAAAAATTCTTTGAAATATCCAGAACTTTCTCAATAAACTCCACCTTTGTTTATATTAACTAGCCATTTTCTGTTGTTTGAAATTAAGACCCCTAACTGTATACCTACTCATTACATTTTGTAATCAGCATAAACATGGTCTCAAAATGTGAACAAGATACATGAAATTCACTTATAAGTATAGATGAAAAATTTATAAAATATTAGTATATCAGATTTGGCATTACATAGATATAGCAATATATCATAATCATATGGGGCTTATTTCAAGAATACAGAATTTTGTGGGGGCACATGGATGGCTCAGTCAGTTGAGCGTTCAGCTTCGGCTCAGGTCATGATCTCACAGCTCATGAGTTTGAGCTCCATGTTGGGCTCTGTGCTGACAGCTCAGAGCCTGGAGCCTGCTTGAGATTCTGTGTCTTCCTTTTTCTCTGCGCCTCCTTGGCTTGTGCTCTGTCTCTGTCTCTCTCAAAAATAAATAAACATTAAAACACATTTAAAAATACAGTATTTTTTTCAGGACAAGCTACTTTACTATAGCATCAATAGATGAAAATAGTGTCCACCTAGAGGCCTTGGGTAAAATTTGATTCCTTTACTTCAAGGATAATTAATAAACACCTACTATGTGCCAACTACTGACCCAAGTACTATGTTATTTACGTGAATAAGACATAATCACCTACCTCATGGAGACTATAGTTTGATTAAAAGAAAGATGAATGAAAAAAAAAGATGAATGAACATAATTAAAACATAATGCTAAATGCTTTGGTAGAGGTTTGTACATATGTGACACATTAGACACATCAGTGACTCTTAGCACAGTCAAAAAGTTCAAGAAAAGTTCTTGAGTAGTTGATTTTTGCTGTCTTGAAAAGTTGGTATTGTTAAAGGGATGGGACACCTTATTCCTTGACACTAGAAAGGATAAAAGAAGAATAGATAAAGGTTAAGATGTACCATGTGTGGGGAGAAGGGATAAAATATCAAATTGGATTGCCAAAAAATTGCAGTTCCACTTCATTTCCTCTGTATGGCTACCACCATCATCTAAACCACTATAATCTCTGGTCTAGACTAATGCAGTAGTTGCCTAACTTTTCTTTCTATTTGTACTATTTTTCCTTTCCAATTCATTCTCTGCATAGCTAAAAAATTAGCTTTAAGAACACAAATCAAATCATGCCACTCCATACCTAAAGCTCTGCAATGGCTCTCTGTGCTCTTAAAATAAAATCAGATCTTGTCTTATCTAACCCCTCCCTCCTCTAAAATCATTCATATTATTTTCTCTATTCATCACTAGGCTCTAGTGACAATGCTTTTCTTTTTGTCTTTGAATGCCTTGAAAACTTTCCTGCCTTTGGTCCTTTGGATTGCTGTTCCTCCTCACCCCTAACCCTAAAGCCCCCTTCCACTGCCTATAACTTCACTTGCGTGCCTCATTTTCCTCTTTCAGTTCTTACCTCAAATGTCATCTCCCCAGTAAGATTTCAACTGACCATTCTCTTCCATTTACTCTGTCACCCTATTTATTTTCATTATCCTACAACTACATTCTATACATCTCTTCTTTACTTATTTTCCTGTTTCTCCATTAGAATGTAAGCTCCCTGAGTTCAGAAACCTTGTCTGTCTTGATCATCACCATGCTTCTATAACTCAGACTAGTGGTTTGCACATAGTAGGGTCTAAGTAAACATTTATTGAATGGATTAATCTCTACCTAGCCAAAAAAACCTCTGTAAATAGTTCTAAAATGCAAATTTCAAACTAGAAGAAAATATGTGTAATATGTAGGCAATATAAAACATCTACAGTGTTAATATCTGTATACATATAAAGCTGCTGCATATCAATAAGTAAAAATATAACAAAATTAAATATTCACAAAGGATACAAACAGACAATTCATAGAGAAGTATAACTAACCTTTACACATATGAAAATATCTTCAAACTATTAGTCATAAAAATTGAATTAAAAATTATTTTCAACTATTAGATTGGTAAATAGTGATATGATTATTAATATCTAGTGTTTACAATCTCATATATTTTTATAAAACTACAGATCAGTACACTGTTTTTGAATGCAATTTGATATTTTATTTTGAATTTAAACAGTATATATTCTGTGATCCAGCATTTATACTTTCAGGAATTTTTCCTATAGAAATAAACAAATACATAGTATTGAGAAGTTGAGTAGATATAAGGTGTTTTCCTTTAGTTGTGTGCATCAGTAAGAGATTGGGTAACAATATTATGTTAATTTACACAGTATACTAATATGTTAATATTATGAAGCATTTCTATATGTTGTGACTTGTAAGGATGCAGACTATGACCTTGAATTTCATCTTTGTTCTTTTCCTTTTTTTTCTTTCACTTCCTGATATTCCTGACTCTTTCCCTCATTCATTGTATTCACGTGCCTGGCTTGGGCATAAATTGGCATAGTTATAGCAAGAATTAAAAGGGGAAGAGTTAATATACACCCTTTGTTCTCTTATTTAACTCGTTTTTAATTTTAAACAAGTCTTTGGAGAAACAAAAGGGAAAGCCCTCTTGAAAGGAGAACATAGAGTTGGTGACATTACAAAGCTTACAAAGAAAGGAGGAAATGGGCACCTGCATGGCTCAGTTGGTTAAGTGTCCCAGTTTGGCACAGGTCATGATTTTGCAGTTTGTGGGTTCAAATTCCATGTGGGGCTTTGTGCTGACAGCTGAGAGCCTGGAGCCTGCTTTGGATTCTATGTCTCAGTCTCTCTCTGCCCCTCCTCCACTTGTGCTCTGTCTCTGTCTCTCTCTCTGTCTCTCATAAATAAATAAACTCTATTTTTTTTAAATAGAAGAATAATGGACCCTGTCTATCCACTCCACCCCTAGTCGTGGAAAGAGAACAGATTAGAGTCTTAGGTAGGAGGAAGTGTGTTTGTGGGGATAAAAGAAAAGTCTTTGGAGGTGGTCATAAGTTAGAAGAAAAAGACTGGACCTAGGGGAATATGGATGATAGCAGTAAATCAGCACTAAGGGGAACTAAGTACTCTTGGTAGCCACTGTCAGAGAGCCGAATTCAAGTTGAATCAATACCAGCAAACATACATCACTAGTTAAGATTAAGTGACATACATCACTAGTTAAGAAAGTATATAACTATACCAAAGGGTCCTGTCACCTCTTAGCTGTGAGACAAAACTTTCCTTTAACATCTGCCTATGGTCCTCACTGCTGCTTATCCAGCAGAAATAGTCCCTGAGGTTTCCTGAGTTCCATTCAAACTGTTCCTTATGGATACTTCTCCTTGGCAATGTTCCAGGACTCTGGTAAGTCCCCCCCAACAAAAAAAGAGAAGGGTGATGGTGGTATAGTAGCGAAAGTCCTGGTTCTTCAATGACACTGGACACTGGTAACAAAATTCACTTTTTGATATGGATATGTAGCCATAAATTATAGATACATACACCAAAGTATTAGCATTGAAGGAGATGGAGTGGAGGCATTTTATTTTTACTCTTTTATATATCTCTGTTGTTTGATTTTTTTATGATAAGCATATATTATTGTATAATAAAAAAAGCCTCTCTAAGAAAGAACAGAAGAATCTACTAGGTAATGCAAATGCTGCATTGTATCTGACGTGTTGATAAGGAGAATAAATTAGATATTCTTTTAGAAGCATTTAATGTCTACAGAAATGATTTATTAATGTTAGTGCATATGGAATGCTCAGTTATTGGGCTTGGGACACCTTAAAACAAACCAGGGTTCAGTAGGAACCATTCTACTCCAAAAGATGATTCCCAAATATATTATTAACACAAATTTCTCAGTTCCCCATCCTTGAGACCCTTTTGTTTGTGGCTGTGTCTTTCCTTCTTTCTTTCTTTTTCTTTCTTTCTTTCTTTCTTTCTTTCTTTCTTTCTTTCTTTCATGTTTATTTATTTTGAGAGAGTGCACAAGCAGGGGAGGGGCAGAGAGAAAGGGAGACAGAGAGTCCCAAACAGGCTCTGCACTGTCAATCCCAATAATTCTGAGATCATGACCTAAGCCAAAATCAAGAGTTGGACTCTTAACTGACTGATCCACACAGGCACCCCTACAGCTCTATTTCTTTTACATGTTTTTACAGTGAACATTTTGGAGACATCTGCTTCCACCCATAGAGTATCGCCTGTGAGACTTGCCTTCCTACCACAAACACCTAGAAAGATGCACAAAATATATTGAAACAACTGCTTTCAAGCATTGGACAACAGGCTGTATAGTATTTTGATCCCTGAGAGGAGGAAAATAAATGAGATAATCCCTACAAAGCCTTCATTTTCTGATGGAGGCCCTTTTTAGGCAGCAGCAGAAGGAGAGAGGATCTCACTGAGTGGAGGAGATCAGAGTTCAGGGAGACCAATGCAATGAGAATTTGTGAGGTAGAGTACTAGGGAGGAGGGAGCTACACAGAGTAGTCAGTTCCAGAAATCTACACAGGAATCTTAAGTCTTTGGATGAAACCAGTCTGTGCATACATAAGTGTAAACCTCTATCAGGTTAGGCAAATAACAACTGTTGGGGAAACAAAATTATCAGGAAAGTGTATGCCAAACAAGTTTCAAGAGTTCACATGAGACTGGGAATTATTTAGGTTCTAAATGGACAAAATGGAGAGGCATTATTGAATACCCAGGACACTTAGAAGATATCTCAGAAGGTCATACCTTAGTAGTGGGGCTAAAAGAAGCTTAAATACAAGCCTCAAAGGCATTCAAATGATCTTCATATTAGCTAACTGCCTGCCATAATAAAGCCCTATACTCTTTAGAGGAACACAATAAAATCTGGTACTCAATGGCATAAAATTCACTATGCCTGGCATTAAGTAAAACAATTACTAGACATGTGAAGAAGCAGGAAATGTGACCCATAAACAGAAGGAAAACACCCTGAAATGATAAATGATGGAATTTGCAAACAAGGATATTAAAACAGTTGTAATAAGTATGTTCCATACACTTAAGAAGGCAAAGGAAAACATGAACATAATGGGAAGAGAAATAAAAGATGTAAACGGAGACTAAGGATCTTCTAGAGATGAAAATTACAATATCTTTTTTTAAAAAAATGTTTTTTTTATTTTGAGAGAGAGTGCATGAGCAGGGGAGGGACAGAGTGAGAGACAGAGAGATAAAGAGAGAGAGGGAGAATCCTAAGCAGGCTCTATGCTGTCAGTGCAAAGCCTGACAAGGGGCTCGATCCCACAAACCTTGAGATCATGACCTGAGTCGAAATCAAGAGTTGGACACTTAGAAAAACACAATATCTTAATGAAAATTCTATTGTATGGAATAAACAGCGTTAGATATTGTGGAAGAAAAGATCAGTAAATTTGAAAACACAGCAATAGCAACGATGCAAACTGAAGCATAAAGAGAACAAGACTAA
Organism: Prionailurus bengalensis; assembly: GCF_016509475.1. NCBI lineage: Eukaryota > Metazoa > Chordata > Mammalia > Carnivora > Felidae > Prionailurus > Prionailurus bengalensis. The sequence goes on along the minus strand of NC_057361.1, from coordinate 77,267,806 downwards.
AAAAAGTGAAAGGGAATCACATCAAGCAGTGACAAAAAAAACAGTTTAGCATAGATATAAATTGGAGTTCCAAGAGAGTGAGAGAAGAGGAAAACATGTTTGAAGAAATAATGGCCAAATGTTTTCTAAGATTGATGAAAAATATAAATTTATACATCTAAGAAGCTCAACGAACTCAAAGTAGATAAATTAAGTGACCTTTTGTATTTATTTGTTTTATTTTTCCCTGAATCCTGGTTTATGAATTAGATTGTATTCTGATTTTTCAGGTCTATTTTTTCTTGTTTCTGGCTCCCTGATGTAGTATCTTTTCTGATTTTTCAAAATTAATTGTCATCTGGATCAAGGGAATGATAATGTCCATGTTGACAAAGTAGAAAAGATGTGTATTCCAAAATCCCCCTTTGTATGCCTTGCAACTCTCCACTCAGGTAGAAGGTCTCTGTAATTTCTACCTGTCACTGTGAGTCCCTTGAGCCCTATCAATGACTTGGTGTTAGGTTTCTTTTATACTCTGCCTGTTAAGATGACTATTCTAATTCCATTGAAGTTTTTTTTCTTTTTTACCAAGTTTTTATTTAAATTCCATTTAGTTAATACACAATGTAACATTAGTTTCAGGTGTACAACTTATTGATTCAACAACTCCATACATTACTCAGTGCTCGTAAAGATAAGTGTACTCTTAATTTCCTTCACCTACTTCACTCATCCCCCAATCCACCTCCCCTCTGGTAACCATCAGTTTGTTCTCTATACTTAAGAGTCTATTTTCTGGTTTGTCTCTCCCTTTTTTATTTCCTTCGTTTATTTGTTTTGTTTCTTAAATTCCACATATGAGTGTAATCATATGGTATTTATATTTCTTTGACTGACTTATTTTGCTTAGTGTAATACTCTCTACCTTAGTCCATGTCATTGCAAATGGCAAGATTTCATTCCTTTTATGGAATATAAATATCATCATAAAAATCTTGGTTGTTTTTACTAGTATAGTTCCTTGTTTTTTTATTCTCCTGGAGGATGTAGCTCTTAAAAGTCTCCTCATCATTCCTGTAAGTTCTCTACCAGTCAAATGTTTGGTATTATGAAGAGTTAATTTTATCATTAGCATCAGCTTATCAATAAAACCACTTTTCACAGGCAACTCTAAATGATCCTATACTATTGTGAAAGAGCACAGTTGGAAAAAATTATAATTACATTTCTTTTATGTTGTTATGAAAGATCATTTCCTCAAGTCTTTACTCACAGTGAACTGTTAAATGTATATTCTAATAAGCTACTTTCAACTTTTTAAACACACCATCTTTATTGGTTTCTTTCTATCCTCCATTTAATTTACTGATCTGCATTTCTGCTTATGCCAGCATCCTCTAATAATGCCATGACTTGCTCAGCAAAATCCTACTACTTCTGGCGACTGACCAAGCTTATACAATGTGCTTTCACATAAAAACTTCCTCATTGCATCCTGCTATGTGAACTATTTTGGTACAGATTTTATAATGCTGCTTTGTAATTAAATGAATGAATATTAAGGATCCAATTTTAAATTCACTTGTACAAAGTCATTATCTATCATTCTGACCAGAAAAGTAGTAGACTGCATGATTCATAGCACATACTCCATAATAACATCCATGACATTATATAGTACCTTCTTTTGTATAGTGTTTGCTAAGCATAAATGGAAAGCAACTGACTGACAAACAGTGTTAGACAATTTTCACAAGTGTTGATTTTTAAATCTGTGAATATATACAATAAATATTATATAGTGTTTATTTTTTCCATCCCAAATAAATGGGACCTGCATTAGCACTGGGTCATAAATCCAGAAATACATCGTTTTGCAATTGGTTAACGTGCACGTGTGCACACACACACAAAGAAAGAGAGGGAACTTCTTGATAACTGAAAGGAATTCACCAGGGAGCAGTCACTGGTGTCAGAAGCAAGAGGAGTTAAGACAGTGTGGGTAAATCCCACCTCCCATTAACACTCTTCTGACAACTGGAATATGATTCCAGTAGAATGAAAAGAAGAAAATGTGTCAATTATAATGATAGTAAAATTAATGCTTGAAGGATAGATCAACCTATTTGTCACCTGGCCCTGATTATTGTTGCTCCATTTCTGTTGACAAGTAGTATTTCCATTTGCATATTATATCTTAGAAATTGATAAAGATTTTAAAAATGGAGTAATTCTGAATGATGATCATCTCCAAGATGTGGACATGGAAGTGAGTGGCTAAAGGTCCAAATTAAAATATACTTAATTTCAGGGGCGCCTGCGTGGCTCAGTCGGTTGGGCGGCCAACTTCAGCTCAGGTCATGATCTTTTGAATTGTGAGTTTGAGCCCCATGTAGGGCTCTGAGAGCTCAGAGCCCAGAGGCTGCTTTGGATCCTGTGTCTCTCTTTCTCTCTCTGTGCCCCTCCCTGCTCGTGCTCTGTCTCTTTCAAAAATGAACAAACGTTAAAAAAAAAATATATATATATATATATACTTAATTTCCTATGTGTTAATCTACTTTTATAACAAACAGTATGTGCTAGCCAGAATTCTAAGATTACACAAATGATTCCTAAAATCTGCCCTTAAGCCTGGGTGGAACTTGTGAATATGTGAAGCATCACTTCTGTGATTATGTCATATTTTATAACAAAAGGGGTTTTGCAGATGTAATTGACTAATCACAAGAACATATAAGAGGAACTAGGCTCTTTCTGGAGAAAGAAATTTGAAGCATAACAGGGATTTTATGCAAGAAAGATTCATCCATTGCTGGATTTAAAGGTGGAGGAATCCATCAACCATGTGGTACCCAGATTTATGACCTATAGAACTGTGAGCTAATAAATGAGTGTTGTTATAAGCCACTAGATTTGGGGTAATTTGTTATGCAGCAATAGAAAATTAGTATGAGATCCTTTACATATAATAAAATGCACCAATTTTAAGTTTATAGTTTGATGAGTTGTGACAAATGCACACACCACCACAAGATTCAGAACATTAATATAGCACCAGAAATTTCCTGTTTTATTATCATCAATCCATACCTTAGCATTAGGCAACCACTTGTCTGATTTCTGTCACTCTGTGTTAAATTGTGACTTTTTCTCTCTTTTTCTCTGTTGTAATTTGAGTCAAATGATCATTTTTATATTTTTTATACCTCCAAATTCTTTTAATAACCATTTTGAGTACATAGAATAGTTTATCTAAATATGTATTAGTTTACTAACTCAAAAAATATTTACTGCATATTGGTTCTGAATCAGGGGTTGTTCTAGGCACTTGGGATATACTAATAAATGAAATTGTTAAAGTCTACCCCTTATGTAGCATACACTCCAAAGATTCTGGGAGGTTCATTGTTTTTTTGACGGTGTGATTGGTTTCCTGGATGTGACTGCTCTAAATTTCACTGATGAGCCCACATAACCCTTATTTATATTAGCCTCACCTGAGATATTTGGATACAGTTGTCTAGACCAAAGCCCAGGTTCTCAGTATTAAATACCAAGTTTGTTTTGTTGCATGGTTTCATGAATATGCATATGAGATGCATTAATTAAGTCTCTGTCTTTAATCTTTGTCCAGCAGTCAGTTCTTTTGGGTCTGAGGTCCAGCTGCATCCTTCTAGGAACATAATTCTCCATTCTGGATAAACACTAAAATTACTTGGGAAGACATTAAAAAGTACTGATGCCTATTCTCATTCCATTTGGCTTGGGCCTGGGCATAGATACTTATTTAAAGTTCTAGCACATCTAATAATTCTAATTTACAGCCAAGCCTCTAGTCCTTTCATTGAGTACTGTTCTGCTTTTTGAACCTATATCTGTGTTGAGTTTCCTACTCTCTGCTGCTCAGCAGGCATGTCTTCTGAACCTTATCTTTTCTGTGGTGACCACTGAAACCATGTGTTGAAAATAGCTTATAAGATGGAAGGAGCCTGGTTCCTTGAATCACTGAATTGAAGGTCTCCCACTGAACACTGTATTAGATTGTTGTAGACACTGCTAGTTGTCTATTCAATATCTATTCACTACTTCATCCTTACAAACAGAATTTCTACACACTTGAGGATATCAGTGTGTTTAGATAAAAAATATATATATCCTGGGGCGCCTGGGTGGCGCAGTCGGTTAAGCGTCCGACTTCAGCCAGGTCACGATCTCGCGGTCCGGGAGTTCGAGCCCCGCGTCAGGCTCTGGGCTGATGGCTCAGAGCCTGGAGCCTGTTTCCGATTCTGTGTGTCTCCTCTCTCTCTGCCCCTCCCCCATTCATGCTCTGCCTCTCTCTGTCCCAAAAATAAATAAACGTTGAAAAAAAATTAAAAAAAAAATAGATATCCTGGGGGAGTTAAGATTGCAGGGAAATAGTGGGACTGGGATTTCCCTCGACCCACAAACACAGACATATTGAGGTCAGATCACTTGAAACACCCAGGAAATTGATCTGCGTTGTGGCAGAGGGATCGCCACAGTTGGCGGGAGACAGCTTGTCAGGATGGAGCTGCATATATGTGAATTGGGGGAGATAAAATGGCATAGGCATGAAGGGGAGGGAAGCCTTTCTGTGCAGAAACAAACAGGAGAGAAAGAGAGAGGGCTTATAAAAGTTGGCATCGAGTTAGTGCAAGGGGAAATTTCTTGGGACCATGGGCTGGGGAACAAGAAATATGGAGAGTGACGGTTTCTACTTTGCAAACAACCTTAGGAGCTGAAACTCTGAAACTCAGAGGTTTCAAAAATGTGCAACATTCTTCACCAAACCCCACCCCTCTGGGCCTAGAAAATGCTTATCTACTGGAGCAAGACTAACCCAAGGCATCCGACCTCTCCTCCAGACCAGCAAAGCCACAGGTCCCAGGCACCAATAGACAACTGTTTGTGTGTGTGTGTGTGTGTGTGTGTGTGTGTGTGTGTGTCTTTTTTTCTTTCTTTTCTTTTCTTTTCTTTCTTTTTTCTCTTCTTTCTCTTCTTTCTCTTCTCTTCTCTTCTCTTCTCTTCTTTCTCTTCCCTTCCCTTCCTTTCCCTTCCCTTCTCCTCTCCTCTCTTCTCCTCTCCTCTCTTCTCTTCTCTTCTCCTCTCCTCCTCTTCTCTTCTCTTCTTCTCTTCTCTTCTCTTCTCTTCTTTCTTCCCTCTTCCTTTTTTCTTTTGGAATCAGGCTCGTAGTTACTGATCAGTTCTTGTTATATATAAATTTTGTTTGTTTGTTTGATCAAGAATTTCTATTCTCTTCTTTTTCCACCTATCTCTTTCTTCATCTTCTTTATTTTCCACTCTCTTTCTCTGTATTTAGTCTTATAGATTTTTATTCTCTGTTTGGTCTTCTTTTCTCCCCTTTCAATTTTCTCTTGTTATTGAATCATGCTTCGCCCGACCCTTTTCCTTTTTTTCCCATGGTTACCTCAACAAACAAATCAAAGCACATCTGGAGGAAGGTCCAAACACTCCACCACTACAAGCTAGGATGAGCTCTGCACAGGACTGACCAGTGGGATACAGCAGCTAAAACACAATAACAGAGGCATGCAACATATACCAAAAACACTTCCTGAAGGGTCAGACCCTGGACAGCATAAGATCACTTTTTAATATAGTAGTACTCTCAGCTGCAGGACACATAACATGCTTTTAAAACACACAAAAGACAGAAATTTAGCCAAAATGACAAAACAGAGGAATTTTTTTCCAAAAGAAAGTTCAAGAAAAATCACAGCCAGAGAATGACTCAAAATATTATAAACAATATATGTGAACAAGAATTTAAAATAACAGTCATAAGACTAAGAGCTGGGCTTAAATAAAGGATAGAAAACATAAAAGAATGTCTTGCTGCAGAGATCAAAGACCCCAAGAACTAGTCATGATGAATTAAGAAATGTTATAAATTAGATGCAAAATAAACTAGATAGAGTGAGAGTGAGGATGGAAAAAGCAGAGGAGAGAATAGGTGAAATAGGAGACAAACTTATGGAAAATGATGAAGCTGAAAAAAAGGGAAAGGAAATTACTAGATCATGAGGGTATAATTAGAAAACTAAGTGATTCCATGAAATGAAACAATATCACCATCATAGGAGTTCTGGTAGAGGAAGAGCTAGAGAACAGGGCAGAAGGTCTATTTGAACAAATTATAGCTGAGAACTTCCCTAATCTGGGGAAAGAAACAGACATCTAAGTCCAAGAGGCACAGAGAACTCTCTTCAAAATCAATAAAACCAGGTCAATGCCACCACATATCATGGTGAAACTGGCAAAATACAAGGATAAAGAGAGAATTCTGAAAGCAGCTAGGGACAAACAGGGCTTAACCTACACAGGTAGACACCTAAGTGTAGTAGCAGACCTGTCCAATGAAACTTGGAAAGCTAGACGGGAGTGGCAGGAAATATTCAATGTGCTAAATAGGAAAAATATGCAGCCAAGAATCCTCTATCCAGCAAGGCTGTCATTCAGAACAGAAGGAGTGATAAAGACTTTCCCAAACAAAAACTAAAGGAGTTCATGACCACTAAACCATGCATGAAAGAGATACTAAGGGCGACTTTGTGAGTGGAAAGCAGCAAATACTAGAAAGGACCAGAGATATCACACAAAAAAAAAATCAAGAAATTGGGGCACCTGGGTGGCTCAGTCGGTTAAGGATCCAACTTCAGCTCAGGTCATGATCTCATGGTTTGTGAGTTCAAGCCCCACATCAGGCTCTGTGCTGACAACTCAGAGCCTGGATTATGCTTTGGATTCTGTGTGTGTCTCTCTCTCTGCCTTTCCCCCATTCATGCTTTGTCTTTAAAAAATGAATAAATGTTAATTTAAAACAATCATGAAATCTACAGATAACACAATGGTACTAAATTAATATCTTTCAATAATCACACTGAATGTAAATTGATTAAATGCCCCAATCAAAAGACATAGGGTATTAGGATGGATAAAAAACAAGATCCATCTATATGCTGCCTATAACAGACTCTTTTAGACCAGAAGACACCTGCAGATTGAAAGTGAGGGGATGAAGAACCATCTATCATGCTAATGGAAGTCAAAAGAAAGCCAGAGTAGCCATACTTATATCCTAACAACTAGACTTTAAAACAAAGACTGTAACAAGAGATGAAGAAGGACATTGTATCATAATTAAGGGATCTATCCATCAAGAAGAGCTAACAATTGTAAATATTTATACTCCCAACATGAAAGAACACAAATATATAAATCAATCACAAAAATAAGCAAACTTTTGGATAATACCATAATTGTAAGAGCCTTTAATACTCCACTTACAGAAATGGACAAATGATCTAGGCAGAAAATCATTAAGGAAACAACAGCTCTGAATTACACATTGGACCAGATGTACTTAACAGATATATTCAGAACATTTCATCCTAAATCAGCAGAGTACACATTATTCTCACGTGCACATGAACATTCTCCAAAATAGATCATATACTGGGTCACAAAACAGCCCTCAAGAGGTACAAAAATATTGAGATCACACCATGCATATTTCCAGAACTCATTGCTATGAAACTCGAAATCAACCACAAGAAAAAATTTGGAAAATCCCCAAATACATGGAGATTAAAGAACATCCTACTAAGGAATGAATGGATTAAGCAGGAAATTAAAGAGGAATTCTAAAAATACATGGAAGCTAATGAAAATGAAAACATGACAGTCCAATCCCTTTGAAATGCAGCAAAGGCAGTACTAAGAAAAAATACATTTCCATTCAGGTCTATCTCAAGAAGCAAGAAAGGTCCCAAATACACAACCTAACATTACACCTAAGGGAGCTAGAAAAGAAGCAGTAAATAAAGCCCAAAGCCAGCAGAAGAAGGTAGATAATAAAGATTAGAGCAGAAATAAACAATATAAAATTAAAAAAAAAAACAACGGTAGAACAGAACAATGAAACTAAGAGCTAGTTTTTTTGAAAAAATAAACAAAATTGATAAACCCCTAGCCAGATTTCTCAAAAAGAAAAGAGAGAGGACCCAAATAGATAAAATCACAAATGAAAGAGGAGAGATCACAACCAACACCACAGAAGTACAAACAATTATAAGAGAATATTATTAAAAATTATATGCGAACAAACTGGACAATATGGAAGAAATGGACAAATTCCTAGACACTCACACACAACTAAAATGCAAAAAGGAAAAAATAAAAAGTTTTAACAGACCCATAACTAACAAAGAAATTGAATCAGTTATCAAAAATCCCCCAATAAATAGTAATCCTGGACCAGATGACTTCCCAAGGGAAGTCTACCAGACAATTATAGCAGAGTTAATACCTATTCTTCTCAAACTGTTCCAAAAAATAGAAATGGAAAGAAAGCTTCCAACTTATTCTATGAAGCCAGCATTACCTTGATTCTAAAACCAGACGAGGACCCCACTACAAAGGAGAATTACAGGCCAATATCCCTAATGAACCTGGGTGCAAAAATTCTCACCCAGATACTAGCAAATTGAATTAAACAGTACATTAAAAGACTTATTCACCATGATCAAGTGATATTCGTTACTGGGCTGCAAGGCTGGTTCAATATTCACAAATCAATCAATGTGATACACCACTTTAATACAAAAAGGTTAAGAACCATATGATCTTGTAAATAGATGCAGAAAAAGCATTTGACAAAATACAGCATTCTTTATGATAACAACCATCAGGAAAATCAGGATAGAAGGAACACACCTTAACATCATGAAAGCCATATATGAAAGGCCCACAGATAATATCATCCTCAATGTGGAAAAACTGAGAGTTTCCCCTAAGATCAGGAACGTGACAGGGGTGCCCACTCTCACCACTGTTGTTCAATGTAGTGTTGGAAGTCCTAGCCTCAGCAATCAGACAACAAAACAAAACAAAAGGCATCCAAATTGGCAAAGAAGTCTAACTCTCACTCTTCGCAGATAACATGATACTCTACATGGAAAAACTGAAAAACTCCACTAGAGTGAAAACTGCTAGAGTGAATACATGAATTCAGCAAAGTTGCAGATATAAAATCAATGTACAGAAATTGGTTGTGCTTCTATACACCAATAATGAAGAAACAGAATGAGATACCAAGGAATTGATCCTATTTGGAACTTCACTGAAAACCATAAAAAACCTAGGAATAAACCTAACCAAAGAAGTAAAAGATCTATATGCTACAAACTATACAACACTTATGAAATAAATTGAAGACACAAAGAAATGGAGAAACATTCCATACTCATGAATTGTAAGAACAAATATTGTTAAAATGCCAATACTATCCAAAGCACACATTCAAAGCAATCCCTATCAAAATAACCCTGCGTTCTTCACAGAGCTAGAGCAAACAATTCTAAATTTTGTATGAAACCTGAAAAGACCCCGAATAGCCAAAGTAATGTTGAAAAAGAAAACCAAAGCTGGAGGCATCACAATTCCAGACTTCAAGCTGTATTATAAAGCTGTAATCATCAAGACAATGTGGTACTGGCACAAAAACAGACACATAGATCAATGGAACAGAATAGAGAACCCAGAAATGGACCCACAAATGTATGGCCACCTAATCTTTGACAAAGCAGGAAAGAATATACAATGGAGAAAAGACGGTCTCTTCAGCAAATGGTGTTGGGAAGACTGGAGAGTGACATGCAGAAGAATGAAACTGGACCACTTTCTTACACCATACACACACAAAAATATTCAAAATGGATGAAAAACCTAAATGTGAAACAGGAAACCATCCAAATCCTACAGGAGAAACTAGGCAGCAACCTCTTTGACCTTGGCTACAGCAACATCTTAACATGTCTCTGGAGACAAGGTAAATAAAAGCAAAAATAAACTATTGGGACCTCATCAAGATAAAAAGCTTCTGAACAGCAAGGGAATCAGTCACAAAACTAAAAAGCAACTGACAGAATGGGAGAAGATATTTGCAAATGATATATTGGATAAATTTCATGTACAAAATCTATAAAGAACTTACCAAACCCAACACCCCAAATACAAATAATCCAAGGAAGAAATGGGCAGAAGACATGAAATAGAGACTTTTCCAAAGAAGACGTCCAGATGGTAAATAGACACATGAAAAGATGCTCAACATCACTCATCATTAGGGAAATACAAATCAAAATCACAATGAGATACCGCCTCACACCTCTCAGAATGGCTAACATTAACAACTCAAGAAACAACAGATGTTTGTGAGGATGTGGGGAAAGTGGGACTCTTTTGCACAGTTGGTGGGAATGCAAACTTGTGCAGCTACTCTGGAAAACAGTATGGAGGTTCCTCATAAGATTAAAAATAGAATTATGCTATAACCCAGCAATTACACTACTAGGAATTTATCCAAAGGATACAAAAAAGCTAATTTGAAGGGGAATGTACACCCCAATATTTATAACAGCTCATCAACAATAGCCAAATTATGGTAAGAGCCTAAATGTCCATCAACTAATGAATAGATAAAGAAGATGTGGTATATATATACAATGGAATACTACTCGGTGATGAAAAAATAAAATCTTGCCATTTGCAACAACGTGAACGGAACTAGAGGGTATTATGCTAAGCGAAATAAGTCAGAGAATGACAGCTATCATATGATTTCAATCATATGTGGAATTTGAGAAACTCAACAGATGAATATAGGGGAATGGAAAGAAAAATAAGATGAAAACAGAGAGAGAGGCAAACCATAAGAGACTTAAATACAGAGAACAAACTGAGGGTTGCTGGATGTGGTGGGGGGCAGTGAGAAGGTGGGTTAAATGCATGTTGGGTATTAAGGAGAGCACTTTTTAGGATGAGCACTGGGGGGTCATATCTAAGAAATGAATCACTGGGTTCTACTCCTGAAGCCAAGACTACACTGTATGTTAACTAACTTGAAAATAAATTTTAAAAATATTGTATCTCCTGATCTCTTTCATGATAGGATTGCTATAAGCTGACATATAAGCAGAACTAGTCAAGAATTCTTGGAAATATCTTTTAAAGAGTTCTGTGTCCTTCCCCACTTTGTCTCTTTCTTCTATATGAAGACAGATGTAATGGCTGAAGTTTCAGCAACCTTTATGTAACCATGAGGTATGGGTCACATGCTCTAGTGATGACCAATGAAAATAATAAGGGAGACTAGTTCTCTAATGACATTAAAAGCTGCTATACAACTCCTGGTATAAAAATCTCTCGATTTTTGATTACACAAAAGGAAAAAAAAACTCATGTAAGCCAATACTTTTTTAGGTTTCTAGTACTATATAATTCCTAATTAACATATTTCTAATGTCATACTTTCCATACTCTCAGGGATTATATCTATTAGCACCCACTGGCTCTTCCTGACACTACCAGTCCAACTATCTGCATTAACTTCTGTGGCTTGATATTTGGATCTCTGCTATTTCCCTGTGAATCAGTCTTGTCTCCTGATCCTTGGTCATCTCCAATTTGATCTGTATTGCCTTGGACAAAAACCTATCACATTTGATCAAAGTTAACATGTGTATATGACAATCACTTAAAGGCAGATTTTAAAATGTTTCTCAAGTAACATAAATGCAGCAACCTAAATCTCTCAGCACGTTTTCTGTGTTCATTTATCTCAATGTCAAATTTATATGGTCTTGCCGTTTCAATTTTCAGGTGGAAGTAAAAGAAATAATAGTATATAGATTGATTATATGATGAACAACACCCTGAAAAATCCATCATTCAAGGAATAGAGTAGATTGGATAGTGTGACCTATAATTTACAGGTAGGAGGACACCACTTATCACCTCTGGGAAGATCTGTTGTACCTATTGGCTTTGCTCATGCTGTGTAGTATATTGTTTCACAGGTCAGGTAAATCTCACATTCCTATTAAAGTTGTTTATTTCCTATATATTTCCAAGACAGTAGGAAAATAATAAAGTGTGCACACAAGATTACTCATGGCCCAGTAACTTTTGTTCTCAATCTGGGAGATTGAAAGTGAAAATGTGAACTTGTGTGTATAGCATGGTCTGTTTGTTTGAAGAACATGCCCTGATGAAAGCAGTGATGAAAGTAGAAGCAGTAAGAAAACCACGTCTATGGGTGTCTCTGTGGCTTCCAATTTGCCCATTGTCACCTGGTGAAAACGAGTTGAAGATGAGTAGCTTTGTATATTCATTAATTTAAATGAGAAAAAGAAAATATAATAGTTTATGTATATATAATTTGTAATCATTTGTGTTTATAAGAGAAAGTAAAGTCAGAGACAAACAAAAAACACAAACTCTGCCCTAAAACTATTTTAAGCATCAACCTGACCTCCTTAATCATCAAATCGTTTGTTCTTTAAAAAACTGATAAGTAGCTAAGCTCACCAATTATTATACTATTTAATCCTTACACCATTTCCCAGCCATTTCTTTGGGCTTTGGGGGCAAATACACAGTGTGTTGACATGTTCTAAATCTCATAAAGCTCTTCTGCACAATATTGACCAATAACAAGGAGGTGGTAGTGAATAAAGAGAAAAATAATAATAATGTGTTATCTTATTCTGGATTCCAACACCAAGACGAGATCCATATTCACCATGACTGGAACAGTATTTAGGTTATTCACTTGATAATGGTAGATAATAAGAAAATATGGTCAAGGTATACTTTAGAGACCAGAGTGAGGAATTTAGCCAGGATACTTGAGTTGGGAAAGATTTAGGTCTGGCAGAATACTTGAGCTTGCTCTGCATGGAGCTAAAGATGGAGCTGAAGTAAAGCTGGAGACTTTTATAGTCAGCTTTAAGGTTGACACTGTCCATACCTATAGTAGAAATTTTAGGATTTAAAACACTAATACCTTTAGATTTAGATAAAGGCTCCTTAAGTTTTGGGGAGTTTCATCTGGTAGTATTATAAATTTCATGGCTTCTACCACTAAAGTTTGTTGATCTTTTTTTGGTGAGTCACTGAGAAAAGAAAGAAAAAGGTGAATGTGTGGGTCTAGGATCAGGGGGAATAACCAAGCTTTGGAACTGATTCCTATGGAAAGTGGCTCTTGATACCAATGGCCATGTCCAAAGGATTGGAGATGACAGAGATTTTCTCATCACAACAATGGCTGAGTTACAACCCTTTCATTTCTAGGAACTTATCTTCTAAAAATAATCAAGGATGTTCCCCTAAAGGATAACTTTAAATATGTACTTCTTGATATTGTTTATGATAGAGGAGAAAGCCAAATGCCCAACAATGAAGGAATAGTTATGTAGGTATGTTACATACATACATATAAAGGAATATATATGCAAACATAAAAATAATATTTTAAAAGAATATTTATTTAAAAAGGTAAAGCTAACTTTAAAAAGATTACATAAAAAAGTATCATACATAAAAAATATCAATTTCCTCACACTCTATTCCCATCATCCTGCATTCTTCTAATAGTACTTATCACCATGACACACTCTATATTTACATGTTTATGTTTATTGTATGTGTCCTTTCCCTTCATTAGAATATAAACATCACAAGGGCAGGGACTTTGTATTGTTCACTATTTTATCCCCACTCTTAATACAATGTCTGGCATAAAGTGGATGCTTAATAAATATCTGTTGAATGAATGGCTGAATAATTAGAGTGTGTGTTGTAAATCAGCACAAAGTAAAGGAACACAGAAGAATGGCTTATACACAGCCTGGGTGATGATTAGAAAAAACTTCCTGGAACAGTTGATCCCTTCATCCATGTTAAAGCATGGGCAAAAGAAAGACTTTTGGAGGTGTCTGTTATCAATAAACTGATTGCCCAGAACCATAACAGGACCACATTCCCAACTTGAAATACCACTGTAACTTAAATTCTTGTTGCTGTGATCCATTTGTTCCTTTGACTTCCTCAGAGTTATCTGACTGTGAATACTGCAGTTGATTGCCTGGCTTTTCTGGAGGGATCAAACCCACAGCTGAGTTCTTTTCCCATTCTGTCCTTACTTAGATTACTCTCATTCTCTACTGGCTCTTGATGCTGAAGTCCTGACTTAGTTCTCCTATAATCCTGTCTGTAATAGGAACTTTCCCTCTTAAGTATACTTTGTGCTCTGAAGATCTGATAACTAATACAGTGTTATATATGAAGCTTAGAATCATTAGATATAAGTATTTGTTGAAATATTCCACAATGGCAAATGGATAAAACTAGTTAGAATTATTTTCTAGTAAATTTCCTTTCCTTTCCCATATTAGACATCTTAATAACTGAATAATAATATCAACAATAGTCATGGCAACATAAACATTAGTCCATAGCATTCTACTTATGTATATTCAAGGCCCTTGTGTATATCATTTGAGTCTCTTAAAAACTTTATGAAGTAGGCAAGGAGAAAAACACAGAAGAATATGGACTGTGACTTTTCCAATTTCATAAAACATCTTAAACCTTGGTATTATGACTTAAATTCCTGAGACACCCTAGACATTAGGTTAAAAAAATTCTCAAGGGCTAACTTGTTTCTAAAGGAAAAAAAAAGAACTACACAAATTGTGTTAATATTCTGTAAAAGGGAGGGGAGGGAAGGCATAAGAAACTAGTGCCAAAATATAAAAAGTGATTTTTTTTTGTCACTGCATAGTATGATAGAAAAAGTTGCATATTTTCATTAGTTTAAAATTACGTAAATGAAAACAGATTGAGTTTGTGTAGTTTCAAGAATATTGAAATTGGAGGGTGCCTGGGTGGCTCAGTCGGTTAAGTGGTCGACTTCAGCTCAGGTCATGATCTCACGGTCTGTGGGTTCAAGCCCCACGTTGGTCTCTGTGCTGACAGCTCAGAGCCTGGAGCCTGCTTCTGATTCTGTGTCTCCCTCTCTCTCTCTGCCCCTCCACTGCTTTGTTCTATGTCTCTCTTTCTCTCAAAAATAATAAACATTAAAATAATTTAATAAAAAATTAAATAAAAAGAAAATTTGAACTGGATAAAATGTTGTAATAAACTAAACCTATCCAATTAAAAGATTATTTTAAAATATGAAAGAATAGGGGTGCCTGGGTGGCTTAGTTGGTTAAGTATCTGACTTCAGCTCAGGTCATGATCTCATGGTTCATGAGTTTGAGCCCTATGTTGGGCTCTGTGCTGACAATTCAGAGCCTGGAGCCTACTTCAGATTCTCTCTCTCTTTCTCTCTCTCTCTCTGCCCTCTTCTGCTCGGGCTCTCTCTCTCAAAAATGAACACTAAAAAATTATCTTTAAAAAATAAAATATGAAATAATATTTGAATGCCACTAAAACAGACAGGAAATGTAAGATAAACACATTAAGAAATGAAAATAAACTTCCATCTCAAAGAGGTTGTTGGCTATCATATTAGTCAACAAAGAAAACAAAATGAAAATGTTTAATTTTGGTTATCAAATTAAGATAAAATAATATTTA